>NC_139244.1:67611318-67774961 GCF_977018435.1 Lepisma saccharinum | reverse complement strand
ATAGAACATGTCAAATCCTTTTTCTTGCTAATTTCATGAACGAAGGAGTATCTAGCGCTTAAATAAGTTCTTACATCATGACCATATTTTCAAAGGTCACGTGATACAAACAATATGTACAATTTTATTGCTCGAATATAAACAATTGTTCCTCGAAATAAGAATGTAAACATTTTGAATGCCAACAATTAAAAGTCAAGTGGAGAGATATTGAAGGCTGAAATCAACATCCTTGTTTCTTGGTTCGCGTCCATTGTGGCTATTGTTTTCCTTTAGTGCGTTTGCGGTATTTGTGTTATATGGCGAAATATATATTGAAAGTGGCAGTTTTAAAGGACAATGAAGTTTAATGAATATTTTTAATCAGATGTATCGATATTTTAAACTACACAAGTGCTATTAGTACAGAGTGTGCATTTTGCACACAAACGGGGCTTTGGCGTCTAGACTCACACTCAGTCTGTGTGTTGCTAACCGCCCATGCGTGTTCGTCATTGCCTGGCTTCAATTTCACCCTAATCTTCGCGTGACCAAAAGAGACAGAAGCGAGATGTAAACTAATCAAATCAATAAGTAGATAACAGCAGCAAATGTCGTGTCTTCATGCAAATGTCGCATATAATGTGAAGGCTAGGATGAATGATGAAACAGACTGTTGGAACAAACACAACTTCATGTCCAGGTTTTTTAACCGGGATGAGAACCTAGGACACCGTGTGTTTTGTGGCACGCAACGCTAACAATTCAGCCACAGAGCCGGCTTGCGGGAGTGATTTCCGAGACGTACACGATATAACTGGGAAGATGAAAAGAGACTGTTGCATTGGCGTCTTCAAGTCTGCACGGAGCGTTCACCACATCAGTTGCAAAACCTTAACTTGATTTTGCTGTTTCATGGGTGATATTATTTATTCCCATATTTTCGGTCATTGTGTTTCTGTATAATCAAGGGGTCTCGTGTTCGATACCCGGTGGAGGCACTAGTGGTTCGGATCCCAATTTAAACTGTAGGTCCAGTCCCGATTAATCTGACTGTGAATAAAGTGGACTTAATACACCAAGTCAATTAATTGTGTTTCTGTAGTCGAACTTTGAGAAATGCATGCGAAAATAAATGTTAATTCCACGATGGTGGATTAAGGGTGTATGCTTTGTTAACTGACTAGCAATTACAATTATGGAAAATTAAATCTTTGTAGGTAGGCTCACCTAAAGACTACTGGTAAAATGTTTTACTTTTATGTAGGACTGCTGAATTCACCGCATTATTCCTACAAGGGAAGGGAAACTATGTCTTCAAAATGTAAATACTTTTATCCAAAACACGATTAGCCTTCCTGTGCATAAAGTGGACTTGAAACAAAAAATTAATCAATCAATCTTATCCAAAACGCTAGTAAAAAAAAAATTAAAAAAGAGGGTGGTAAAAGTTGTTTTCAGCACTCTGTCGCTGTCCTCAATATTTCGGCATCCATGTCTTACTTGAGAAGCACGGACTTGAACTTTCCTACAGCATAAACGAAATATTACGTGCAACCCTCCCCCACTCCATCCGCCAAAAAATCTGCTGCTACCAGGGGGCTCTGGGTTCTACTCTAACTCCGCGCTTTTAATCCGAGGAGACGTGGTTCTTCACACATTGACTCACATGCTAGCCTTTCATGAAAATTCGCGCTTTTAGTAGGTCATTCCCAGTGAATAGAACTGCGGAGGTGTAGCTCGCGCACATTCAAACAATGTTTGTTAAAAAGAACTTACGAAGCTTGGTTCACGTCAAAATAGAGGCCTAGCAGTCTTTGTCGAATTGTATGACTCGTTCCCGTGTGTCTCCATATCGATGGCGGGGCAATCGTTTCACGGTTAAGCTCTCGAAATTAGTAATATTTTATCATTACTGCAAGAATTGTGCGTTACTCTTCCTTTCCTTTATGCTTACTTGAGAAATGTAGATTTATTTCAATTTCACTGGTTTTTATAGTTTTCACTTTGTTCTACAATACGTATATCCTATCAACATACGTATTTTGTATTTTTACCTGCTCAAATGATATAACTTGGTTCTCTAATATCTAGAGTTGAACAACGGCCAATTTGTAGCCATTTTTATACCTTACTTAAAACTGTTATTCCGACGAAAATTATTTATGTTATTGAAGTCGTGACTTTAGAATTTTATGATCTGTAGGAATCGAAGATGAAAGAGGTACAAATTACATCACCTAGCCTATACCTTTTTTCGACTACATTTGAATTGTATTCTAGCTCAGGAGTAAAAGACAGAAGAGGAAAGGTGGCAGCCAAATTGTTGAATGAATGGGAATCTGACCAAAGCGAAGAACTCTTGCAGCAATACCATATAATACATGATTGCAAGCATAAAACCATTGTTTTACAAAAGAACTACAGTTAAGACTGGAATAAGTTTGGTTTTTCTTATCCCTAGCTTCCCCTGCCGTACAAGAAATTAACATACCTGAGGGGGCCTCAGAGGCCCAGACATTTTTTTCCTTTTTAACATTAAAATTAAAATTCATGGAACAATTTTTTAATGAATAATTTTTTCTTTTGTTTTTCATATAACTTATATAACAAATATAATAATTGCAAAATGACCATCATGTGAACCAATTATTACACGAGTCTCACACACATTTTATCATTCACTAGATCTCAAAATTACATGTTAATGTTGAATCGATGGTATTTCTTGTTTTCGTATGTGCTGTTCTCAAGTAATTATAATAACTACATTAATTACCATAATTATCAACCAATTGTACACTGTTGCAGGCACAAGTTTCATGGCGGAACATACTGATAGGCCCACAGCGTGAATTTTCCTCCTATGTACGTTACCTTCATCATTGTATGAGCAAAAGTAATTCAGAAATATTGGTAGGGACCATTGCAACGTATTTCAATTTATTTTCATTTTTTATATACAAATGTCCACAGTTGAGAATTTGGTTGGCCTGGAATCCCCCCCCCCCGGGTAAGCTAGTGCTAACAATATATCATTTTAATTAAGGGTGCGGGGGAGGGGCTGATTCCAAATAAATAATGGTTATGCACAATATAATGTAATCTAGTCAGTAGGGCGCCTGTCTGCCGCACGGGAGTCCCTTGGATGATCTAAGGTCGAAATGTTTCCGTCGTTGTCCCCGCGTAAAGCGACTGGAGCTCATCCAGCCTCAAATAAATGGTGGGTAACTAGAGGTAAAACTCTGGGGTGTAAAGGCGACAGGAACGTAGTGCTGATCACATCACCTCCAAATTGGCCGGGATCGAAGAGTGTGTGAGGCCTTACACATCTTTTTAGATAGTCTGATAGATAGTCTGTTAATCTTTACGAGACTAAAACAAAATGAAGAAGAACTGCATTTAGAATGTAATCGTTATATGCGTACCTTCAGTCACTGCCACAAATACTGTAGGCGCAATGCCTATCAAGTGTGTTAAAAAAACACCCCGAAATGTTTGCCGAAATCGTGGCCATGACGGTGGGTGTGATTTCGCGCAATGAATATCATCCAGTGGAAACTGAACCACTGAGGCTCGAACGCCGGACCGCCGCATCGTTACATGTGATACCGTTACCACTACGTGACTTGCGATAGTGGACAGCAGTCATACTATTTCCCCATCTTTCTTTGCAGTTCACGTTAATTGTGCAGCGAACTTGAATCAATTGGGGGTATTGCGTTCCCAACTATAACTATCCCCCTGCACACGCCACTGATGCTTGGGTGTATACATTACTCTCGTTCACTTGGAAGTGAACCCGAAACTCGAGCTCTCGCAGCAGATCCAGCACACATGTCTGGGCGAAACAACTCCAGAGTCCAGACTCTTAGGCGCCAGTAAAAGTTAGCGGTGGAGTCGTGCGAGTTTCGTTGAAAGGAACGTTCATTTCTACACACGTGGCCAAAGTCCTTTGTTACACTGGTTTTGTTGCGTTTTTACTGTTGTCAATATTTAGCTGCAGGATACATGCAAGGCGTGACAAAATTACGATTTATCTTTTGCAGAGTAAAAAAAAATCTCTTTCGATAAAGTTAACAACAACGAGATAGGAAAATACTTAACCAGACATCAACAAAGTGAATAACAGCATTTGCTTTTCTTCACCTTTTGATGTATTACCAACTCAAATAGATGCCATTGTTTTTTTTAAAACTGCCGATACTGTGCGTAGATGCAGTGAGGACTTCTGCCACCAAAATGGCACGTTTGCTGTCTCTTCCAATTCTCTCTATACTCTGTCCCGGGTATCTATGGAGCAAGGCTGCGCAAGAAAGGGGAAGAGTGAGTAAGCGGAGCGCTGCTGGAAAGGGTGGTCGTTGTTCACCTTTACCACAATCCCGTTCCCTCGCACGCGTTCGTTAGTCAGTCCTCCATATTGACTGATTGCGCAGAGACTTGCTTTCGTTCGGCCGCTGCAGAGAAACCTGGGGCAGAGCATATTTCCAAATTATTTCCTATTTGCCTCATTAGAGATACGAAACTGACATAGGAATTCCAACCCAGAATTTTTGGTGCTAAGATAATGAGTCCACCGAGATTTTACAATCCTAACGTCCTTTAACTTTTCCAAGCAATCATAGCTGAAAGATATAAAAAGGTTCGATTATAATTCTGTTAAAGTAGAAGCATTTTTCGTAAGTAACGAAAGCGCTTTGCTCATATTCGAATAGCATCGTTCAGTAAACAAACGATTCATTGATTGACTTTGTGTTTTAAGTACACTTTATGCACAGTGTGGCTAATCGGGACTAGACCTACAGTTGAAGGTGGAACCCGAAACACTATATTCCTATGCCTTCATCCGCTATCGAACCTGGGACCCCTTGATTACAAGGCGACGACGTTACCACTACACCAACGGGGAGGTCCCAGTTAACAAACGAAACACAATACGAGTGCAAGGAAGAGTAACAGTGTAAATAATGCTTTCTTTTCTTCTACAACACACCCGATATTAACACACTTTCAAACAACATCGCTAATTTTGGTTACCGTCAATACTTTCTTCTACAGATGAAGCAAATGAAAATTGATATGTGAGGGCATAGTCTTGCGCACGGGGGGTGCCAATGGTGCCTGACCACCCTGGAATGTGTCCTCAAAAAATAAAATATGTAGAAACAACCACTACAATAATGAAAGTTATATTTCCCGTAATGCCTCCAAATTGGAATTTTAACAGTTTGGTCTTTCTCGAGTTCTAGCGAGATGGGAGAAGCGATTTGCAGCCAAAGCTGGAAACATCTGGAAACATCTCTCTTTCTCTCATTCTCATTCTACCTTTACTAACCAGATATTGTTGAGAAGCATCGACATGGAGAAAAAGTATACAAAATTGATTTATGTACGAGAGGTGGTCAGAATTGCTACAGCGTAGAGCTAGAATTTATGTTTGCATTCATTAATATTTACATCGCTTTTCAGCCACTATTGGCGACGACGAAGATGAATTATGAGTTACACTTACAAAGGTAGACTCATGCAGGCCGGAACTTAAAAATACTTGATTGATTTATTTAAATTATGGACACGTCAGCACATTTAACACTCACTCTGGTCCCCCATTTCCCAGTTCTTCACTGCCTTCATTTGAAAATGTTGGTTTTCTTAAAATTTCGGAGTGGACCGTAGCCCCTTCAACCATCCCCCCTCGGCCTACGCCAGTGATTACGTACAGTCGAGGCAAATACTAGAACTGCCGTCGTCTGAAGACTCAAGTCTGTACACCCTAGTTAAAAACAGATGTTGCGAAGGGCAACTTAGCATGCAGGGCGCCAACACGCAACCGCAGAGGATTATACTGTCCGTGCATCTGGGCTCCAGATCCTCATTATTCTGCAGAATGCGGTCCAGGGTTTTACTGCGTGGAATTTGTACTCTTCACAAACGTCACGCCTTACACCTCACACAGGGAATCGAACCCGGATCCATTGGCACCTAGGTCGCCAGTTTACCACTGAACACGCTCGACCACCGAGCTATCTACGTATGACCCATACAATGCAATGAAAAATGCTGCACGCCAGGCTGATAAAAATCAGAAGGACTGATAATAGCCTAATTGTCAAAATACTTTTTACTCCAAGGTGTGAGTTTAACGACTAACTAAAGTATCCCGTGCTCTAGAGAAATATTTTAGTGCTAAATTTTGGACTTTAGAAGATGTTGACTTTCTTAAATGTTCCCTCCTAATATTCTAAAGCTCATGAAATATTGTTGTTTTGCAAACACCAATTCACTTCTTCTCTGCCTACAGAGGAACGGGACCCGCCTCTGCAACTCATATGACGTCATGCTTCAGAAGGGAGAGTTTCCAGGACCGCGTTGCATTCACCTTGTGGTCTTTCAACGGTGGGAGAGCTCCACCTTTGACCCCTGTGTACCTTCACAGCATGATTCAATGCACGTAGATTATATTTACCTTTTACCTTTAGAATAAGTATCACTGAAGATTTCAACGACGAATTTAAAATTCCTTTTTCTCCCATTTTCCCTGTTCCCTCTCACGCGTTAATTGGTCGAGCACTCTCGAGTCACTCTCGGGACAGAGTATACAAACAGAGCTACAATGTGCCTAGCTCGTAACTTCACTCAAAGTTTCAGAAAATTGTACATGAAAGGCCGAGTTATCCAATATATATAAAGCCCCAATCCCACCACTGACTGACTCACTGACACAAATGTTCTCCATGAAGGAACCCCCGGAGGCGAGAAATGCCCAACTACGACACCCCATGAAATCGTCACAAAAGGCCGAGAAAATTCAAAAATAGCTCAAATAGCCCTTCTTTTTTCACGTCCTTAGCAACCGTTGCCACGGACATTTTTTGCAGCACACACTGTTTCCTTCAATTCTTAATTGTGGAGATACATTATATTTCTCACAGATCTACAACACACAGCTGAATCAACTCCTGGCTTTGAAAAGGTGGATCAAACGAGGGTGACATCTACATAATAAGGAGTTTCAGCCCAGATACAATTACGTACATATATTGGTAAACTCAATGCGAAAATATTATCTACATCGTGGTTGCTTTAACTAAATGTTTAGAGGTATAATAACAAACAATTATTTAGAGAGTTTGCCGTGCTTGTTGTTCACCATGGAAACGGACGTTTCCCGTTTTGAACGAGACAGTCCTGTTTGAGAGGCGTGTCCCGGTCGTCCCTTCGATATTATTTAAAAACACTATTTGTACCGTTTTAGAAAAGCCTAGGGGTTAGCTTGAAAACCAAGTATAAAGTTGAGATATTTCATGCTAAAAAAAAAAAAGTTGTATTGTTTTGCGTGTGTTCCGTTATTTGTAGAGAGTGCATAAGTATGCCCAAGAAACGTATATGCAGTTTCAATATGAACTTGGGACAAACCACAAACTGAAGTGGGAAATCTCGCGTCAGATGTGTGGGGTAAGGTTTTTGAGGAGATTTACAAACGGTTGGTGAAAAATAAAGCCGCTCTCAAGAAGATTGATTGTTCTGATACATACTTCTGGCACTCCCCAACTTCTGCGTAGGGCTAACATCAAAGGTTGATCAGAAGGAACCAGAAATACTGTGTAAGTCACACCGAGATTATAATAAATAATAGCTTTTGACAATGAGAGATCATATTTCAAATAATAAAATAATAATAATACTTTAATTATAACAATAAATTTATACGATGGCGCAGTGGTAGCGTCGTCGCCTTGTAATCAAGGGGTCCCGGGTTCGATTCCCGGTGGAGGCACATAGTGGTTCGGATCCCACTTTAAACTGTAGGTCCAGTCCCGATTAGCCTTACTGTGCATAAAGTGGACTTAAAACAACAAATCAAATCAATAAATTTATAATTAGGCCTAACTGATTTTTCAGGAGGGGAGGAGGTACACTGATCTCCTTGGGATGTCCCGTTTTGGGGTCAAAATATTATGGGCACCCTACTACTAGGGTGCCAAATATCTAGCTCCTGGGTTCTCATTCCATTGTAATTATCATACTCTTACCATGAAAAGGTCTCCTGCGTATTATCTGCGGTCCCGGGTTCGAACTTAAATGAGAGCTCCAAAATTTGGGTGATGACACAACACAATTAATATAATTCAAAGACTTAATAAGGTTCTCCAGGCGGGTGAGAACCGGAAATTTTTCCACCTGTTCAGGCAGCTCCGGCGTCCACCCATCGTCGTATAAAGTGGGTACCTGGAGGAAACTCTGGGGGTAAAGGCGGCAAGGGACGTGGTGCTGATCACATCACCCCCACCTTCGGCCGTAATCAAGAAAGTGTGAGGCCCTAACCCCACGCTCCCTATACGCCTTCATGGCGTGGTGCATTGCACAGGGGAGCACTTTCCCTTCACTTTTTTTTTTTTTTTTTTTTTTAATAAGGACGATCTGGCTCCTATTGAGAAAGTCTGATAACAGCGTCGATGGGACTGAATGCGATCAACGAAGAACCCATTTGATAAGCTCTGGTCTTCAAAAGGCTGTTGGACTATAGAGTTACTAAATACATGGTAAAAACAGATAACTTGGTCCAAATTTAACAATGTATATCTTGTCCCAACCCTCCATCCCCGGTCACGTTCCTGGTCTTGTGTGTGTATATATATAAGTGTCACTTCACCAGAAACCGAATTCATTGCCTGTGTGCTCACTGCAGGTCGGTCTGCTTGAGACGATTCCAGACACTTTGGCGCCAGCGGCCAGCTGGGTCGCTCGGAACTTGCTTTTGGCGCGCCACGATTCGGATGGAAACAGACAACTCTGCTAGTGATTCTTGCAGTCTAATTCTCGAATGAATATTTCACTTGCTCTCGTTGCCTTCACTAATTCTATTTAAACCAGCCCAATAATCAAAGAACAAAATAGCTATATTGGGAACCTTTCCAACAACTCCCACATTCGCAAAATAGTACATATTTTGCTTGGTTAAGTCCGCTTTATGCACAGTAAGGCTTATTGGGAATGGATCTACAGTTTAAAGTGGAATCCAACCCACAAAGTGCCTCCACCGGGTATCGAACCCGGGACCCTTTGATTACAAGGCGACGAAGCAACCAATACGCCATTTTTTTTTTTAAGGAATACCCCTAACCGGAAGTATCCCCCGTTTTTCACTATATTATCAAGATTTTCATTTCTCGGTTATTCTCCATTTTCAGTTTTTCTCATTTGGACAAACAAATACCCGTGCCTTACCCGGGACTCGCACCCGGAACCCCTGACGTCGTAGCGCTCTGTGATAACCACACCGTCACGGAGGTCGACAGGGCCATCGGGGAGGCTTTAAGTGGAACTCGTACCCCTCCTACTTGACTGCGAGAAGAACTACCGAAATAAGAAAGGACCGGGCGTCCGGTAAAAAAGGCGCGAAAACGAAATGCTTGTGGTCTAGGTGCTAGGACGCAAAGAAGCACCAGCAGGCTTCATGGGTGACGTGGAAGTAGAGGTCAGGTGATCAACAGTTACTGTGATTGGGTGGTTGCAAGGAATGAGATTTATAAAACATTTTCTTGTTCGCTCCATTCGCGAAACAAACATTTCTCTACGATTCACATCAAGTTTATACGTCAATCATTCTTTATTACAATTATGCCCTATTTCAGGGGATCCCAAACTTTGTAGTTTCAAAAGTTTTCTGCGGCGCCCAAGTCAGAATATAGGCATAGGCCTATCTAAAACTTGCAACGCTAAGTTAGTGTTGTTAGGTTGCTTGCCTTATGTTAAAAAATAAGCACATATTTCAAATTCAGAAACATTGTTTATGTAAATAGTACTAAATAAGCACATGTTTGGAACAAGCATATCTAAAACCCTGTGTAGATTAACAAGTAAGTGGCATTTCAGTTAAAATTCCGGAACATTTCGCGGCACCCCAGGGCGCCGCGGCGCACCCTTAGGGAACCACTACCCTATTCAATATTGAATCAGTTTGTTAAGAAAGGTTTAATTAAAATGTCCATTAAGACTCACACCATTATAAACTTGGATAGTTTCGCTGTACTGGACTTCTGGTAAATTAACACTTAATTCATTTTACAAAGAAATTAAATAAGTTACTTTTCCTTTGCTCCTTTTGTTCAAATGTACAGTCTACATGGAACAGCCATCTGAAGCACCACCCTCCTCCCCAAATCTAATAACTCCAACAGAAATAACTTTTTTGTCGACTATAGTCTCCAAATTCTGTTCTCAACCAGAGAGATAAAATCGTAACAATTCTATTGCGAGTGACCCTTCACAACGATGAGGAAAGTGAGATCCAAGTTCCAGCGAATAATTTGTTAGGGCCGCTTCAGTTGATTATAGTGCACGCTGAGTTTCAAATATAATGAGTGGCTTCGCAAATGATCTACGGAGACTGTATTTGTATAAGCATTCTCTTCCTTTCCTGAGGAGAATTCAATAAAACAATGGCTTGGTGTAGCTTTCAGAGGGGAGCGGCACGTGACACGCTTAACTTGCAAACCAGCATTCAGAAATAAATTCAACCTTTCGTATCAAGACAGGTCAAGCTGCACGTGTAGCTCTGATTAGGCCGTTTTCTCAATACCGTGCATCCTGTCACCTAGTGCTCTTGTTAGCTCATGCGCGGTGAATGTTTGGATTTAGACTAACTGTGCTAGTGTCGCTTGCCGCTTGCAGCTTCTGTGTGAATTCTCCGTGTCGCTTGTCGCCTGTCACTTGTCGTCTGTCGTTTGCAGCTTTCTTGCCTTGTAAGGGAGAGAAAGCGCCAACCAACACATGTCCCTTGGAAGCGAACCAGCAGTAATGAATTGAACCTTTCGAACAGAAGCGACACGACAAGATGCAGGTGTCGCTTGTAGCTTGCGTGTCGCTCTGATTGGCCAGTTTTGTTAATACCGTGCATCATGTCGCTTCGTACTTTTGTTCGCGCATGCGCGGTGAATGATTTGCCTTATATTGAATGGTCTAATGTCGCTTGTCGCTTTGGTATAAAATCTCCATGTCGCTAGTCGCCTGTCGTTTATGCCGTTTAAGCAGATTCCAGACCGAAGCGTAACGCGACAAGCGACAAGCCTCGGTAATCATTGCAACGTTTCGAACTGATACAGCACGGTAAGCTGCAAATATTGCATGTCGCTTGGTTGTGTCACTCAAACTGGCTACTTTATCAATGTTGTGCATCGTGATGCCTCCACTTGTCGTGCACGGGCGGTGAATGTTTTAGTCTACAAGACAAAAGGGACCCGTGTCTCTTGTCGATGTGGAAGCACACTGTCGCTTGTCGCATCCGTCAGAATTCTTCCCCTGACCCCTTCAAGGAGACTTCAGATCGAAGCGACAAGTGGCAGGCGACAATCGACAGACAACACTGGCATGGACGTCAGCAGGGTTTTTTCCAGGGAAGGGCAAGGAAGGTATTTTTTTTTACAGGGGGAGCAAATAAGCCACATTTTACCCAATGTTCCTTCAAAAAAACATTGCTTACATTTGAATTTATCATGTTCGTGCATTAATTAACACATATTATTGTGGCTGAAATGGAATTATATGTGTGAAATATATAATTTTTGGTTGACTTTCATTTTCCAAAGGGGGCACGGGTCCCCCTTGCCCCCCCCCCCCTTACGGACTCCCATGAACACTGGCGACTTCGATCTAAAGCAAGAAATTCACCGCTCATGCGCGAAAAACCTAATGCACCGAGCCGAAAGCGACATGTGTATCTTGCCCAGTCGCATCAATGCGAAAGGTCGAATTGATTACTGAGGGTTCAATTCCAAGCGATACGTATCTCTTGTCGCTTGTTACCTATTGCGTTTCGCTTGGTAGCGTTCCAATAAAGAGCTTCGTTTCACACAGTTGCGGCATGATAGGCCACACAAGCCTGCTTTGATTTCTGAAATCTTCAAACAACACATAAAAGTATGCAAAGTAAAAATTAAGAGTCAGCGATTAGGGTAAATGTGATTATTTTCTCAATTCCACAGTGGGGCAAAAACTCCTTAAGGCGAGGAGGGACAATTTCCCCTTGGTCTTTCTCGCTGGGGCAGCTGCTGATCACTGTTGCCAACTTCGCTCTTTTGAAGCCAGATCTGTCTCTTTCGTGCACTCGTTTGACTGTGAACTGTGGCACCCGCAATCTGCCCCACTATGATGCCACCACTGGCTCCGGCCCATAAAGACCACCAACCTTTGCCATGAGTGTACATTTTGCACGTGACGTGATATTCATAAATAGGCTGCGTCACCCACCCCCTCTTTCCTCCCCAGGTATTTTTATATATAGCTCTGTGGCTAAGGTGAAGATGACAATATTATTATCCGGGAATCCTTTATTTTTGATTTCATATGAGTGTCAATGGATTATTGAGATGGGTGATGCCGCCAAATCTAGGCGGTGAAAACTAAGAAAGAATAAATTGCCATCACTTTAAAGCTACCGGTAATAGCAGAATCCCCACCCCTCTGACAATTAAAATTACCCTAGTAGACACTTTATGCAGCCTTCGTTAATCTAGCTCCTTGAAAGTCCTCTTTAGCTATATTAATGGTGAAATTTAGCTCTATTATGCACATCAGGTTTGGCAACACTGCCAGGATGGCCGTAGGAGGCAAGGAGAAATGCACTAGGCTTATGGGACCATTATTTTATTCGTTCTCTCGGGAATATCAAACATCCAATGACGTAGAAAAGTACATGGACGGAAAAAGGACACGTTGAACTATGTCATAGTAGTAGGAAAAGTCGAAACTCCCATTTGATGAGCCGTAACTTGAAGTTGAAGTTGATGTCCCATAAGGAATACATGGGATTCGGTAAATACTAATTCATCATATTTTTCAAAAATCGTATAAGGCTTAATAATCAACTTAGGAAACCGCTTCCACTTGCCACATGGGGAGAAATTCATACTCTTCATTTCTGGCGGAGATCTTTTTAGTAGCATTGCTCATTCCGACGATATTGGAATAAATGCATGCCTGGTGCGTAATTGTCCCTCTTCGCCTTAAGTACGGCTGTGACTGCACAACAGTTAATCCCTTCCTAACTCCGCCGCGAGAGGAACTCTTCTTTTTCTCCTCCCCTTCCGACCGCCGCGAGAGGAACTCTTTCCCCCTCCCCTTCCGAATGCTCTACGCCGAGACAGAAACGTCCAAGTTACGCGCTCTCAATTGACGCCGTAAAGCGCATTTCACAACTATTTGCTCAATTCGGTATGGTACGTAGCTGCTTACACACAGGAAGAAATCATGTGACCTACAAGAATTGTGATTGGTTGGACGGTTTGTGCAATATTGATCGGTACCCACAACGGATGCAATTGTATTAAAAATTACAACACGTAAATTAGACAGGTGATATTGGTACCAGGTTCCAACAAGAATAGTAACCATTTTTTCGTGAGGAAAACTGCATAAATGATAATTTTCAAAAACCACGGTGGTATTTGTAATCACATGCATGGTCTCGACATTTTAAAATGAATTTTATTTTGCTAATTTATCAAATTATAGTGGTTCCAACAACATATGTACACTCACTCGGGCCTTATAAGACCATGTTCACACGTATGTGTGTGTGTGTGTGTGTGTGTGTGTGTGTGTGCGTGTGTGTGTGTGTGTATGTTCGCGCGCGCGCGTGTGTGTATATATATATATACCTAGGTATTAACATATTATTTAAATACATTTAACAAACCAACAGCAAAAATTATATAGATTGTCTCTGAAATGTGAGCGCTCGTTTTCCTCCAAACCAAACTGTTATAGCAGCAACTGTCTGCATTACTTATTTGTTCTTACTTTCTCTCTGGTAATTTACAATGTATTGGAGAAAAGAAACTGCGAGCAAGAAAATTTTTGAAAGTTGAAAACAGTATTGATTTAATAGGGCGCAAAAAATTTCATGGCATTCTCTTTTACAATTTTTCTCAATCAGATTGTTCGGCGCCCAGGGCCAACTCCCACTACATCCTAGCTACGGCTCGGAAGTTGACAAGACTGCAAGAAAAGCAGGTACCACGAGCGAAGCGAGAAAGAAAATTTTACGAAATGTATTTTTATTTGTATAAAATTTAAAGTCGAGGGGACAATTGTCCCTCTGTAACCCCCTGCAAGTGATCCTGACCGTCTGGAAGAAATAATGCAAGATGGACGTGAAAACTAATTCCGTCTTGAGTATCCTTTTGTCCTGCTACTAGTATAGATTCTGCTAGTCTTGCTTTTTTTTACTTCAATGTATGCCCCCCCTGTAATTGATTTCCGTCCAAGGTTGGAAAAAGACATAAGGTCTGCTCCAAAGAGTATGGCAAGAATTTGATTACCGTGTAGACATATGTCGCGTTACACATGGTTCCCATATCGAGGCATTGTGAACTCATACATTAAAAAAAAACATTTGAGATACTCTTTCATACGACATATACACGAAAGCTATATCACTTGTAGTTTTTGTATAATGAATTAATAAAAAGTGTTACCGGACTTTTGGGACACGGTGTATATGAGTTGTTGAGGGACTTTTGAATCACCCTCTAGGCTCTTAGATGTGACTTTGTCAACATGAGATCAAGAACTTCACACACACACACATGCATTATAATATACATACAGACACACAAACACACACACATATTATATATAGAGCGTAGAGGGTATGTTTGTGTTTATGTTTGTGTGTGGTAAATTGGTAGAGGGGAGCCTTTGGTCCGTTGTTGATCCATGCAGATCTGCAGCTGCCACCTCCAACCACGATTTTACGTACAACACGTTGTAATAATCTTGCGATCTTATAAAAGCAGGAAATGTACTTGAACATTGCAATGGCCTTGCCCTAAGGGAAGTTTTATAATGTAAAAATATTACGTAAGATAGCTTCTACTTCTTTAATTTTCGATCGAAAGGTGTCTACCGTACTATAAAAATCTGGGGGATACAGGGAGCTTAGATCTGTTGTTGGGGTTTCATCCCCCCTAACCTCCTTGTAGCGCCGTCCCTGGCTGTATGTATTTCGTCCAATGAGTACAAGCTTGCAAAACTGTGAATTTCAACAAGTTTGTAGATAATTCTGCAGCTGTTCATAAAAACAGAGGTACGCGTATTTTATTAGTTTCTTGCTGTGGACATCTAAATTTTATGTTAGATACATATTCTATGTCCTGATCTTGAAAGTTAATTTCTGGAGTTTCACTGCTACAGCTTTTGATTTGAAATCGAATTGCATTTGTTTTTTTAGTGTTTACCACACGACCATTTTTTTCTATCCACTCCAAGATGTGCGTGATTGTATTCTTTACGTTGTGTTTTAACCGTTCTGTGTTTGTTCCTGCTGTAAGAACAGTTGTATCATCAGCAAAGAGAGTTGTGTTTGCATCTTTACAGTGTAAATTAAAAAAAGTAAGGGTCCTAAAATGGATCCTTGGGATACACCATATGTAATACGTTGTTTCTTTGATTGATAATTTTCCTTCTTATTATCCTCATCGATGTGAGTTATTTCTACTATCTGATTCCTGTCCGTTAAATATGATTTAAACCATTCTTTTGCTACTCCCCTGATCCCATACTGGTCCATTTTTTTACCAAGAGTTTGTGGTTGACAGTGTCAAATGCTTTTGTTAGATCAAGAAAGAGCCCTACACAGTGTTCTTTTTTATCCAAAATTTATCTAATTGCTTCTGTGAATGTGTGTATAGCAGATTGTGTAGATTTTCCTTTGCAAAAACCATGTTGTTGTTCTGAAATGATGGAAAATTTGTTAAAAAATGTTATTAATCTATTGTACATAACCCTTTCGATGTATGCGAGTCGGCTGAGTTATCTGTTGCACCAACAGAAACGCGGGGCAAGCTGCGAGTAAAAGCAGGGTCAACTTTACCCTCGGAGATCGGCGAGTAAAAGTGGAGTAAAACCACGTGCAGCGGAGTAATGTATCACTTCAGAATTTCAAAACTAAATAAATGTAAAATGGGAAGTTATAGACTCAAACTGAGTATGTAAATTCAAGAAATATATAGTATGTTATTAAATATTGTATGTGGGGGTGTCTTGTGTAGTAGCTGTGCTGTCTAGTGTGGTTGTGTTTATCTTGTGTAGTAGTTATGCTGTCTAATGTGTTTCTGTTTGTCTTGTGTAGTATCGGTGGTGTGTATGTATGTGTCTTGTGTTGTAGTTGTGCTGTCTAGTATGTTTGTGTAGTAGTTGTGCTGTCTAGTATGTTTGTTTTGCGTAGTAGTTGTGCTGTCTAATTTGTTTGTGTTTGTCTTGTGTAGTAGTTGTGGTGTGTTTGTGTTTCTATTGCGTTATAGTTGTGATGTGTTTGTGTGTGTCTTGTGTAGTAGTTGTGCTGTCTAATGTGTTTTTGTTTGTCTTCTGTAGTAGTTCCTCCATTCATATTGGGGGTTAGGCGTAGAGCTGACAACTCTGCACTGTAAAAAGCCATGTCAAGAATCAGCAATATAAGGCCATGGATGTTCCCAAGGTAAAATATTCCGGAGGTAAAATAGTCCCCCGTTCGGATCTCCGGGTGGGGACTACTTTGGGAGGTCCCTGGACTAGGGATAAGATCTACGTTAGGAATAAGGATATTAAATTAGGCACCTGGAATGTTCTGAGCCTTTACCGGCCTGGGGCATTTCAGTGTACAGTTAATGAGATAGTTAAGTATAAATTAGATGTAGTAGCTGTCCAGGAAGTTAGGTGGCCAGGAGAAGGGAATTGTAAAACTAAAAATTATACTTTTTTCTATGGTGGTACTGAAAATCATAATTTTGGAACAGGCTTTTTCATAAATAATAGAATTATCTCAGCTCTTAAAACAGTAGAATTTATTAATGATAGGATATTATATGCAGTTTTACAGGGTAGGTGGTGTAAAATTATTTTAATATACATACATGCACCAACAAAAGATAAAGATGATAATACTAAAGATGATGTTTATACAGAGTTAGAACAGGTCTTTGATAAATTTTCTCAGTATGATATGAAAATTCTGTTAGGTGACTGTAATGCACAGATTGGCAAAGAAGAGACATTTAAACCCACAATTGGTAAAGAAAGTCTTCATGAATTAAGTAATGATAATGGTATAAGATTGATTACTTTTGCAACCTCAAAGAATTTAATTGTGAAAAGTACCACTTTTAAACATAAAGATATCCATAAATATACCTGGTCTTCTCCAAATGGTAAAACTCATAATCAGATAGATCATATTCTCATTTATAAGAGAAGGCTTACTAGTATAATTGACGTTCGTAAACATAGAGGTGCTGACTGTGTCAGTGACCATTATTTAGTAATTGCTAAATTAAGAGAAAGACTCTCAGTGATAAATCATAAGCAACAAAATCTAAAAGTTCTAAAATTTGATACAGGAAAGTTTACTGATGAAAGAATTAAGAAAGATTACCAAATTAAACTGTCAAATAGATTCGATGTTTTGCAGGATTTAAATGATGATGAAAATATAAATGAAACAGACGTAAATAAGAATTGGGAGCACATACGTAATGCAATAGAATCAGCAGCTAAAGAAAGTATAGGATACCATAAACCGAGAAAAAGTAAGCCATGGTTTGATAATGAATGTCATAATCTAATAGAAATAAGAAATAAGGCTAGACTTCGGTGGTTAAATAACTCTGATGATACAAATCTAAACAATTATAATAGAATAAAGCGAGAAGTTAACCTCACGTTTAGAAGTAAAAAAAGAGATTACTTGAAAAGCAAAATTAACGAAATTGAAACGAACAGCAAAAATAAAAATATCAGAGATTTATATAAAGGTGTAAATGAGTTTAGAAAGGGGTGGCAACCTAAAGTAAACTTGATAAAAGATAAAGACGGTGATTTTCTTGCTGACCCAAGCGATATTCTAACTAAATGGAAGAACTACTTTAATGACCTTTTAAATGTCTATGTAGGAGATAAATCAGAATTAAGTGAAGTCCACACAGCAGAACCTTTAGTTCCAGAACGTAACTTGACTGAAGTTAAAGATGCTATTAAAAGGCTAAAGAATAACGAAGCACCTGGTATTGATTTAATACCAGCTGAGTTAATTAAATATGGTGGAAATTCATTAATATGTCAAATTCATAAATTAATTTGTTTAATATGGAATAAAGAAAAAATCCCTCAACAGTGGAAAGAATCCATAATTGTTCCTGTGTTTAAAAAAGGTGATAAAATGAACTGCAATAATTTTCGTGGAATTTCTCTACTCTCAACAACATATAAAATATTATCGAACATTATTTTAACAAGACTAACCCCATATGCTAATGAAATTATAGGTGATTATCAATGTGGATTTAAACGCAACAGATCAACTACAGATCAAATTTTTCACATCAGACAGACACTTGAAAAAAAGTGGGAATATAATCAGAATGTCCATCAGCTATTCATTGATTTCAAAATAGCATATGATTCGGTCAAAAGATATAAATTATATAATATATTAGTAGAGTTTGGAATACCTAAGAAGCTTGTTAGTATGATAAAAATATGCAGCAGTGAAACAGAAAGTAAAATTCGTGTGGGTATTAATGTCTGACAAATTTACAATTCATGATTGGTTAAAACAAGGAGATGCATTATCTCCATTGCTCTTTAATTTTGCCTTAGAATATGCTGTTAGGAAGGTAAACGAAACTAAAGAAGGACTAAAATTAAATGGTGTGACTCAGTTGTTAGCATATGCAGATGATGTAGACTTACTGGGGGATGATGTGAATACAATTAAGAATAATGCTAAAATATTTTTCAAAACTGCTAAAGAGTTAGGTTGGGAAGTTAACAAAGAGAAAACTAAATATATGCATACGGGCCGAAACCAAGTGTTAGGTAATAATCAAAATCTAATTATTGATAACAACTCGTTTGAACCAATTTCCAAATTCAAATACTTAGGAGTAATATTAACAATTGAAAATTATATTAAAGAGGAAATAAAAAGTAGGCTTAATTCAGGAAATGCATGTTACTTCTCTCTTCATAAACTTTTGTCTTCTCGTTTAATATCTAAGAAACTAAAAGTTAAAATATACAAAACAGTAATTTTGCCTGTAGTATTATATGGGTGTGAAACTTGGTCCCTTACATTGAAAGAGGAACATAAATTGAGAGTATTTGAAAATAAGATCCTTAGGAAAATCTTTGGACCTAAAAGGGATGAGGAAACAGGTGAGTGGAGAAGGTTACATAATTTAGAACTACATAATTTGTATTTATGTCCAGATATTATTAGAATAATTAAATCAAGAAGACTTAGGTGGGCAGGCCATGTGGCACGAATGGGAGAGGAAAGAGGAGTTTACAGGATTCTTGTTGGGAAACCTGATGGTAAGAGACCAGTAGGAAGGCCAAGACGAAGATGGAGGGGCAACGTCGAGATGGACCTAAAGGAAATCGGTAGGGATGGAAAAGAGTATATAGATCTTGCTCAAGATAGGGACAGATGGAAGGCCTGTGTTGCTGCAGCCATGAACCTTCGGGTTTAAGAAGGCTAGACAGTTAGTTAGTTAGTCTTGCTGTGGTTCATTTTCCCATTTCAGCAAAAAAGTATTCACACTTTTTGCATACGGTGAGTAAATGTAGGAGTTCCCCCTTAATTGTCTCACTTAGAAATTTAGTACAAGGAATCTAATAACCGTTCTTAAACAACATTATGCTTTTATAGAAATAAAAGTAAAAACTATTTTCAAACCTACGAAAGTTCCAAGTAACTACGTAAGAAAAGGGTAGTGAATTACTTCCTATGTAATTGGACTCTCCCACTAGCAAATTTCTTATTAACACCTCCACATATTTCATTCTTTAGTTGTATTATCTGTATGTGTCTGCAGAATAAATTGCCCATATATTGCACATGAATAAATTATGTGTAGTTATTTTGAATTTGCGGTACTAAACCACGTTTATACGTACAATAGTCTTTGAACGACAGAGATGGAAAATAAAGCGCCAGCAGAGAACAATGGTACCACTGAAGTTGAAATTCATTTAATAAAGTGATTTTAGGTGGGTCGGGACACACACGACCCTGTTTTGTTCCCACCAATGTAATAAAAACAGTGAGATGGAATGAGGGCTTTATTTCGTCAGCTGAACTCTTATCAAGGCCCTTACTCTCCATAATCGGAGGATCTGAGCACGCCTAAAATTCCTTATACAGAAATAGTGTTATTTGTCGTATATCCAGAAAGTTGATTGATTTCATTTATTTTACTTCGCTTTTTGTGCCACTTTTGGCCAATTTGCGAAGATGGGGATGAGTGATGATATGATGAAATTGATGAATGGACACTCACAAACATCCGTGACCAAGCCGGAATTCGAACTCGGGACCCCTGGCGTCGTAGCGCGATGTGCTAACCACTCCCCCACGGTGGCCGGCCCCAGAAAGTAGAAAGTGAATGAAATTTTTATGGTGTGTTTTGTATGGTCATTATCAATAGGAAGTCTGTCATATTATTCCACTAAATAATGTCTTTGGAAAAGAAAAAAACAACATTTAATTAATGTATTTGATTTTACATAAGACCTATACCTAAAAGTATTTTTTGTATATGATGACACAGAACTATCTTATGTTGTGATTTCTTTGGCTCTGACTGTAATATATATATATATATATATATGTAATTGGTGATAAAATAATGCAGTAAAGTATTAAGTAAATATATTTTATCCTCCTACTTACAAATCATGAAAGGAGTCAAATTCGAAATTAAATTTAACGGACGTTCAAAATGTTTAAAAATAGCACTATTTCCATAACAGATCATCAAGTATTTTTTACAATTGACCCTCAATTGACAATGAACGTTCATTGAACTTATTTATGATCGACAGCTAAAAAGTCATTCATTTGCGTGGCTGGTTGATAATCCACCACCAGATAGAATTTACACAATATTTACCTAAAAACTTTGGGTAAAGTCACCTTTCCCCTAAAAAAAATCCCTTTCGTGTTCTCACAAAAAAAAGTTATAATTTGGCACAATTTTTATTTTGCAGGCAAACCTTTTGTAAAGGTGTACTTCAGTCTGTGCAACCAGCCCTTCCCATTTGTGAACAATATACTGGGGAAAGCCTTCACTGTTGTCATTGCACTACAACCCCATCGTGATTTAGTATTAGGATATCGCATAGTGAAGAACTGTTTACAAGCATCGCCCAAACCATTGATTATCCCCCAAAACCTTTCCCTGCTTTCTTTTTTCTTTTCCTAGCTCTCAGCATGCGGTTTTCTTGGAAGATTGTGAAAGAAAAAAGGGACGGAGGAGGAATGTTGGGGGGGGGGGGGGGGGCGGGGTTGAGCGCGAGCGGTACAGAGGGGGTAACGGCTAGCGCGACCAGCTTAGAAAAGTCGAAGTTAAAATTTACATACATTGCTCTGTACGTCGAAAAACTACAGACATTCTAAAGAAAATTATGTAAGATCAGTTTCATTTCTTTGCTGTAGAAGAACAGTTGAAGGTTTCTTTTGCTTTAAAATGTTGATTTAAGTTATTACATACAATTGGCGAGCAAGTGAATTTTACGAAATTGAGATAAGGAAAACTACGTAATAAATAATGTATTTAAAAAAAGACTTCGAGACATAACAAATTTCATATTTGATCAGTAAAATTTAAATGCGACACACTTGACTGATCGAGCACAGAACGTCGACGCAAGAACCTATTTTTTAGGTATCATCACCAGCGGTGATACGGGCTCTTAAGGGAAACCTGTTGCCCCACAACCTACTGATTGTACTTCCACACTCTGTTTTATCATATTAATTGAACCTTCATAGTTGTCACGAAATTACCGTTGATTAATATCGAAAACTGATCCCGCCGGCGTTGAACACACTGTCGGAATATAATTTGATATGAATTATGTAACGTACATGTGTATATTAATCTTTAACACCAACTGTCAGTCAGCTTTATTCCAGATTTTTGAATCCATGAGAGAAACTTCGATGTGCAAAATCCAGAAATTGAAGTGGACCAACACTGGCTTTTAGAATAAGCCGAGAACAGTTGGAACGAAAAAACGTCAAAAGTCTGGAAAACGGTGATTGGAAAACTTTGCTGGTGAAATGACTTGGATATCTTTGAAATGACCTGGTAACATAGGAGAACAATGTGGATCAAAACTAGGAATATTTAATAACGGTCTACCTGCTTTCCCGGGGTGTAAGGGGTGCTCATTTCACGTAGTGCACCCAACAGTCAACCTCACTTCCAAGTAGTACACCCTGGACTGCAGACTAACGAGGCTCTGGCGACTGGCCCCATGGCCAGTATAATTTTGTTTGTGTTGTCCTGTGTTTTGTCCTTATTTGTGCTGAGTGCTTCTTTCCAGCCTCAGCTTTAACGAAAGTCAGAAGATTTTAATATTTTATGCTTTTAGTTCTACAACGTTAGAGTTGTTCTGTGTAACGATAAGGGGCTGGACCCCGTATAATGTGACGGGTGCAAAATAGTCTTAGTGCTGAATCACCCAAATTTTAAATTCAAATTCAAATTCTAATCTGATTTCCCAGCTAGGACATACTTGATTAGAGTCTAATTGCAATATATGCTTACTGGAGTGTCTGACAGAACAGATCTACGTTAGCAGGTATAATGTCATTTTCCGATACCATTATGCCTGCAACTCAGGTAAATACTGGTAGTTAGGCTTACAAATAAAAATTCTGCTAACATATTCTTGGTTCTTGGACATTTCGTCTGTACCAATTGAAACATTTTCTACATTCACGTGACAGTTTTTACATCATCTCGTTTTTTATGAGACTAACCTCCATGGCGGACCAAAGAGACTTCAGTAATTTTGAAAGAACACTATGAAAAAAATAATCAATCAGGGACAAATCACATAGAAAGTTCTTAATTATAATATGTACTTAAAATGTAATCCTCATACTCCTCTGAAAGTGTTAGTATAAAATAAAAAGAAAGAATTGTCAGCGCATCTCGCTACAACGCCAGGAGATCCGGGTTCAAATCCTTGCGAGGGCATGGTTGTTTTTTGTGAGTGTCTCTTCATCAGTTCATCATTTCATCACACCTCCTCATCTTTGCGATTAGCCAATCGTAGCATAAAAGGGAAGTAAAATACACAAAATCAATCAGTCGATCAATTTCTTATATGGTAGAGCACTATGGATCTTTTCAGTTCGTCCAACGTGCGCTCTATAAGCTGGCAAGGAAAGTGGGGAGCGGGGAAACGACCAATCCAGGCGCGATTAGAAACGCAGAAGCCTGCAGAACGAGGTTCATGTTTTACTTATTTCCGCCACGTTGTATCTCCTGGCGCCACCGCTGTTGTCTGGTTGGTTCCCTTGTCAGTTTTTAGAGCGCCCGCCGTAAGAACTGAAAAGACCTAAAGCGTACGCACAATAGCCGGTATTTCATAAATACCTGAGGGGTTACAAATATTTATTGCAAGTAAAGTATTGCACTTTCGTTAATGAAACCAGTTCAGAACGAACGAGGAAGTCAAACTGTTTTTTTTTTAAACCTACAAATGTTCAATGTATGCACCGCGGGTGACACGGCACGCATCAACACGATAGTCTACTTCCTTCAACACTCGCATCAACATCTATCGCTGTGAAGATACGCTCCCTTAGTACTGCGTACTGCGATATCCCTCAGTATCGGTGAGACGAATACCCTGTCTTTGATGAAAAAAGAAGGCACACCTCTGTAAGGTCTAGTGATCTTGATCCACACACTGTGAGTGATGTGCGTGATTTGAGCTTCGCCGAGCGGCAGGGATTTGAACTCTCAGTTTAACTAAACATGCACGCAGAAACTGTTTGCTGTCCTATCGTGTTGATGCGTACCGTGTCACCCGTGTTGCACACATTGTAGGTGTTAAAAAAATGTTTGAGTTCCTCGTTCGTTCTGGACTGGTTTCATTAACGTAAGTTCAATACTTTACTTGCAATAAATATTTGTAACTATTCAAGTATTTATGAAATACGCGGTACATCTTTTTGGAAGGGGGCTGGAGTTTTAAAGGTGTATATCACATAGCTGTATTCTATTGGGGGATGCAAAATAAATATTTTGTAATTACTATTCTAACCTTTGTTTTAAAAGTTATTGTTCAAAGAGAAAATGGTAATCGTGGTCATTTTAAAAATAATTTGCATTGACAACTTTCTTTTCCAGAGCTCTTAACTGCTTTCATTTGAAAATTTACATCTTCCAAATTTCGTAAGTGTCTGCTGTACAGTCACTGACACTACTGAGTCGTAAAAATCCCATTAACTTTTAATGTAATTGTTACATGCCAGAAGTGTCCGTGACTGTACAATCAGCTGCCCCACTTGTACACCAGTGTCAGACAGAGGAATGACAGGTGCGAATGAAATACATTTTTCAGGTTTTACAAGTGCATTTCTAAAACGAAAAGTACTTTGAAGTTTTTCTGAATAATAGCAATGGGCATTGATATTCGTTATACTGTCTTCAATACGTACTTTATTCTTTATCTATGTTACCTGAAGATTGACTGATGATAAAATATCTTACATCGATTTTGGTCACATGAATAATTATTTTGTTGTGATATGAATTATATTTTTCTCCTTGTTCTTGGTATGAAGATTACTATATATTTAAACTATATTGTTGCATTGTGTTCTACGTCTTCTGATCAAGGTTGAATTTAATTCATCTTCAAGCTATTTTTCTTCACAAACTTCCATTTGTTCATTAGATTTTTTAGGATTTATTTCACCTTAAATTTCTGCTATATCTGTGTAGCTCTGACTACCTTGACGTGATATGCTGGCAACTTAATTTTTTCCTGAATTCACAGGAACAGAATAATATTCTACTTTTTCTTCCTGAAACGAATGATGGACAGCAATCATTTCCGACATTATTATAAGCCAATAATGAAACAAAACTAGTGCGAAACATTGTATATACTCTCTGCCGTAACAGTTTGTTTATAATGCACTAGTAGCTACAAGATGTTGAACGAACCAATGCATATTCGCAAGAACTGGTGAGCACACCTATTTGAATGTATCCCATGTTTGAATGCACACATGTGCTTGGAAACCAAAAGGTTAAGCCTAAGGGGAAATCAGATAATTTGTCAGAAATATATATATAAATATTTCTATTTATTATACATATATATATAAAGTCGGACCTTACGGATCACAGGTTATCTAATCAATTAGTTACACACTATTAAAAAAGGTTCCCAGGTGAAACTACTAAGATAAAGTTCTGCAAACACGAAATGTTATATTGTGTGTGTGGGTGTGTGTGTGGGGGGGGGGGGGTGTTACATTTATTACTATAATACAGCACACAGAGTATTGTGTGCAGGAGTGCAGAGTATATTTGTGTGGGTTGCTTTGTGTGTGTTCAATTACTAAACGCACGTCCATGAAATTAGGCAGGTGGAAGACTTCAGCAATGTTGCAACGTCGGAACACAACTCCGTGTATTCCGACGTTGAAGAGCAGTCTGACGTGTAGATATGGGACTCCATTTCTGGTGCCTGTAACGAACTTTCAATTCATACAATCACCAGCTCTGTATCGAATGGGACTCGAAAGTGTCCCGGAGAGGGTCTGGTCTGAGGTTCGAACTAGGCAAGTCAGTCTGGTTGACGCTGCCACACAGAGCGTCGGAACCAACGACGTTTTCCTGCTCTCGCTTTGTATTTCCCATATGTGGCAGCAGTGCAATTCTGCCCAGCAGCCATTATTCCTTGGCTGTGCGTTTAGCACTGTTTAAGGCCCTTGTCAGACAGGGACAAGTAGGTCCATGTCGAATATATCTACCACCTGTTATGGTAACATCACTTTCAGCCTGGACATGGCACCAAGTTACTTTCAGGACCTCCCCAGTGGAGTAGAGGTATCCCTGTCCCCTTGTTCCATTCTAGGAGGCACAGTGGTTGGTATCCCAGTTCAAACTTGAGCTTCAGTTCCGATTAGTCCATCTCAAAATAAAGTAATTTTTAAAAACGCCTGATATCCGTCTCATTCATCCTTGTTGGCTAATTCACTGGCGTAACGAGAAGGGTCTGATCGGGTTACAGCCCATTCCGAAGTTATGAGAAAGATCAACATTTTCTAATAAACGCAATGAAGAACTCAGGAAGAATCAGATGTAAATGCAAACCCGCTAAAATATCCCTAGATAACCCTTTTTGACAGCGAAAAGTTCTAATTGAATGGAATATTTTATTGTGCCCCCCCCCCTCCCATGGAAGGCAGCTATGTAGCATCCACATTTACAATTCCAGCTCCCCTAAAAAATCCACCATACGCCAGTGTGACATTTATAATGGTAATGAACTGAAAAACGAAGACCATAACCTAATATATAGTAAAATGGCAAGCGTGATTTTGCTCCACCACCGGTAAGAAGAAATGTGTTCACCTGTAGACGGGAGAAGAGGATGTCACTAGAAATTGATAAGTGTTAGAGCACTAAACAATGGATTGTGTCCAATTAATGTTGCATGATAATAAATGACCTTTCTCACTAACATTCATGGAATTAATTATGAATTTTGTTTAAGTATTTCTAAGGGCAACCATGTATGCGTATCTAGCCTACAAGAAGTAACAACTCCAAAAACTGAAAAACTAAAAAATAAATAACGAATACATATTTCTGAATACAGAAAATATTCATACTGTATCAATTGCACCATTCCCTTATCCGCCTCAACACTATCAGTAAAATAGCATACCTTTTCACCAAACCGTATACAGATTTTTTTTTTGGGGGGGGGGCCTTCAGACAGGGAGGTCCATCCCTCATGGTTAATGGCTGATGAGCGCTCTAAATACTTTGGCAACTGTACAGTAAAACTGAAAATCTTCTCACAGATAAAGAATACAATTAAGTTTGATTGATTGATTTGGTGTTTCTTAAGTCCACTTTATGCACAATAAGGCTAATTGGGACTGAACCTACAGTTTAAAGTGAGATCCGAACCACTATGTGCCTCCACCGGTTATCGAACCCGGGACCCAAGAGTGCAATTAAGAAAGTCCCCTTTTCAACTGCGGCAAGAATACCACTTGCTGGGATGGTTCACTCGGACAGCTCCACTTAACAAAGTTGATGAAATTAAACAAAAACATGAAGTGAATCATGCTATTCTAGAAATCGAGTCCTGATGAGGAAGTCGACGGTAAATGTGACTGTCACAGTGGAAGGCAGACGTGTGTCAGCGAGCTCCGAAGTGCAGTGAAGCGTGAGAAGATGGGGAATTCTCTTGTGCAGTGGCGTTGTGCGATAGGATTGTGGAATGCAGGAGGTAAGAAGTGGTCGGTGTTAGTGATTAACGTGCGGAACTGCTCAAATGCAACCAGCATGTTTTTCGTGGGCATTGTTGTTGCGATTGCCTTGATTATTTCGGGTGTCGAGCAAAATCCTGGACCTTATACAATAGAGGACATTGCGACAAAATTGGATTCTATTGACAACAAGCTGGACAAGGTGACTGAAACAACAGCAATGGCCCAGAGCGATATTAAGCGGCTAATAACAGAAATAAATGGCCTCAAAAATGAAAATGCGGAATAGAAATCCAAACTACAGTTCTGCGAACTTAAATTGGATGACTTGGAAAAACGGTCAAGAAGGGACAATTTAATTTTCCCCGGTTTTAGTGAAACGTCCGGAGAATCTTGAGACTGTTCTGACCGACTCGTGAGAGACGCTTTGTGGAACATTCTGGAGATCGACACGTCTGACTACGACATAGCGAGGGCGCACAGGTAAGATTAGGAAGTGACGTCATCTCTACACACTCCCAAGGAAGTAATGCTCATAACTATTTGACGTTCTATTATCAAAATGTTCGCAGTTTGAGAAACAAGAGTAGGCCTTTTTATGAGAACGTACTGTGCCGCAATCTCGACGTAGTGTGTGTTAATGAAACGTGGCTAACGTCGTCTCACCTGAGTTCCGAATACTTTGATTCCCGGTACACTGTGTACAGATGTGATCGAAGCCGTGACCTTAGTGGCAAAGTGAGTGGAGATGATGCACTTGTGGCTGTAAAAAACGACCATTCGTCCTTTTTGGTGGGAGAACCGATGCAACAGCCTGACTCCATCTTAGTTAAAGTATTGCTTAACAAGATATTTCGTATCTATATTGGAGTTGTGTACTTCCCCCCCAAATCAACTAAGGCATTATATGACCAATTTTACGACTTTGTTGAAACCAGGAGATAAAATACTATTCTATGGTGACTTTAATTTACCTGAAATTACAAGTGCGGACGCTGATTTATCAAGTGTTACACCAGTGTGTCAAGATCTACAACTTTTTATGTCTTACCATGCTCTCAGAAACGTAAACAATATTCCAAATGTAAACAATAGGTTACTTGACCTTATATTAACGAATGTTAGTAATGTAGATGTAAGCGGAGAGTTGCACCCTCTCCTACCGGAAGACACACATCACCCCTCAATAATAACTGAGATCCAGTGCCTTTCCGTAAAATTAAATAAAAAGTCAAAACAAAACATTTCCACCTCCAACTTTAAGGAAGCAGACTATTCAAAACTCTACAGTTTCGTATCACAAACGGATTGGACGCTAATAAATAGCGCCGATAACGTAAACGAAGCTGTTGATATATTCTACGGATTAATTTATGACATATTTCATGAGTGCTTCCCCCTTAAAAAATACAGAACTCAACATACCCTTGATGGTTTACGCCTGCTATTGTGAAAAAAATTAAAGCTAAATCTCACCACATTTTAAAATGGAAGAAAAGTATTACAAACAAAGAATACCATAGGGAAAAATTCCTTCTGCTCCACGCACAGGTTAAGAAAGACATAACTGTAGCTCACACTAATTACATAAAACAGTCTGAAAACCAGATAAGTGCCGACCCTTCTCGATTCTGGTCCTATATCAAAAGTACAAAATCCCATCAAAACTGCGAAGCTATTAAAATCGGCGCAGACATATTGACAGACGAAAATGACATCGCGAATGCCTTTGCAACTTACTTTCATTCTGTGCACGCAGCCGAAAGTGCTAAATATGACGTAAATAATTTGAAAATAGCAATTTCTAACGAACAACTTGGTATTTTCACTTTTCGCAACATCCGCCTAAGCGAAGTAAAAGCTGCCATTAAGAATTTGAAATCCAAATGAACAACCGGCCCCGACAACATACCACCATATATAGTAAAATTATGTTGCGATATTTTAAAATATCCCTTGCTGCAAATTTTTAACCTTTCCCTCGATACCAATACTTTTCCTTCAAGATGGAAAACATCGTTAGTCTGTCCTATCCCCAAGTCTCACCAAGATCAAGCTTAGAAAATTATAGACCGATAGCAATACTTTCTAGTCTTGCTAAAATATTTGAACAAATCATTTACAAGGGGATGTTAGCACACGTCAATCCAGTTATCTCTCCTTAGCATGGATTTACTCCAAACAGGTCTACCGTAACAAACTTAGCTAACTTTACCCAATACGCATGCAATGTACTAGATAACACAGAAAAAGTCGATGCAATGTACACCGATTTTACTAAGGCATTCGACAAAATTGACCATGATATATTACTACAGAAAACTGCATCATTCAATATTTCACATAATACTTTAAATTTCTTCGCTTCATATTTAGCCGATCGAACGCAAACTGTAATATACAGGAAAATCAAAAGTCGTTCCTTCACGACACATTCTGGTGTTCCCCAAGGGTCCAATCTTGGACCGCTTTTGTTTTTATTACTTATCAACGACTTACCAAATTGCATACAAACTTATCAGAAATTCCTTTTCGCCGACGATCTTAAGCTTTTCCATGAAATAACTACCTCTGACGACTGCTTAAAACTACAGGAAGATGTAGACAGAGTGATTTATTGGTGTAAAAATAACAAGTCGGATGTTAATCCAACAAAATGCAGCGTAGTCACACAAACGCAAAGCTCAAATGAATGATTTTCTTCTTCTTTCCACAAATGACGTTACGTTTGATTAACTAATGCATAATAATTGGTGTGATTGATTTGGTTTATTTTTACCTCGAACTTGTGCCACTTTTGACTATTTGCGAAGATGGGGATGAGTGTCGATGTGATCAAATTGATGAATGGATACTCACAAACACCCATGCTCAGGCCGGGATTCGAATCAGACACCCCTGGAGTTCTAGCGCGATGTGCTAACCACAATAATAATAATTGGAAACTGGTTTACTTTATTTTTCTATAACTGTATCAAGTTACGTTAAACGCATCATACGCGTATATTGAAAATAGCATAACAGTTAGATCACAGTTCAATATCAAAACAGCGGTCTTACGTATCCCATTATAGTGGTGATGTGATTGTTAGGAAACGGATTTTAAGGTGTAGCACCTTCTTAAAAATATAAGCTGTTTTCAAACCGATCGCTTGAGATATGTATTTTTGGACATGAAATCAAGTAAAATAAAAACACCTTGTTTCACCTTTATGCACCTTTTCGTGAGATTATAGCATATATCCCCTTCTTACCCACCTCTTTGATGCTGAAGCACCTTTTCCTTTCCTTTTGATTAATGTTTTGTTAAAAAATTGGACATAATATAGGTAATAAAAAATGAATTTTACTCTTCTTAAGCAGCTACATAAAATCCTTGTGCCTAATTTTCTGGAGCAGAACGATCCCAATGGCAACCCCAGAAGTTCCTAAGATAATGTTGTTTCTCCACACATAAGGAACTCCTGAACTCAAAAGCGTCAGCGACGTACATTCAAAACAACACACAAATGCTGAAGGTAATCCAGTATAAGAAGTTGGTTTAAACCTAAATACTGGTTACTTTATGTAATTATTACTAATTATGTTACTTCTACAGTGTTGAATAAATAATGTTAATGTAACTGGTTTATCAGTTATCAGCACCTTTTTTGAACCTTTTTGAAAACTTTTTCGGATATTTATTCCCTTTTCCGACCATACTTTTGCACCTTAAAATCATTTCCCTGGTGATTATCAATTTCCATAGTACTTAAAGCTTAATATGTACAGTCACGGACACTGCTGCGTTGTAACGACCTTATTGAGGAAGCACTGAAGCAAGCCATCCATGTCTGACCACCAAGCGCCTTGTGACTAGACAACCCAACCAGCATTGCAGTTCTGCGGCTTGTATACCAGTCACGGGTATACATCTATGTAAATTGAGCACTGATGCCAAAGAGAAATACGAGATGAATATTGTCGATCGTAATATCTCGTGTTCTAGACATGGAATAATACTCGTTCCACGTTACGTTCCATTATTAAATGTTGTTTGGGAACGAACCTGACGGACTGGGTTTTCTCACTCCTTGCATTACAGTAAATTCCATATTTTACAATTATATTAATTCTTTGAACGAAAATAATACTCAGAAAAACATCGAACACACGTGCACACCATTCTTCTCACACATATGCACCTGAAAACAAACACACAAAGCTAAGTTTTAACTTCCAAGTGAATGTCTAAATAACAGTACATGGAGAAGCACGATGTGCGAAACATGGGATTTTTCACAGAAATTATGCGTCTATTTTTGACATACGTGGTATCTATTAATAGACAATGAAACAATTATGAGAGAAATTAACATGCATTTTCGTCTTCAGGTGTTGAGGAAGTAAACAGACTGACTGGAAAAAGAAAACTTGGTGTTATTGATAGAGTGTTGTTTAGCGTACAGAGCTTTCATCAGTGAGGTCTAGGTTCGATCCCCACCAAGGGAAATGTTTTTTATTCGTTTCTATTAGTGAAGAAGTATGTAATATTGTTTTCTAGGCATTCTGACGAAAGGATACACATCAAATGTGTTCGTTTAATCTGTATTTTCATTCTTGTAATAAGTTCTCTATCACAAGGGGATATAAAGATTCTCTATCTAGGCGATGGATATCTTCTCAATGGTTTCGTAGCTACGAAGTAGTTGTATTTGTGGTATTATAAACTCGAGAAAGTATGAGCCCCTCTCAGGCAGATTTGGCTACACTTAAAACTAGCTCAAGATGTGCATATGAGCTTATTGCTCAAGTGTGGTACTCTGTCTAATCCAAGATTTTTGTAAAAATGCCCTCGGGAATTTCCCGTGAAAGTATGACCCCCCTCAGATTGATTTGCCTACACTTACAAAAGCCACATCTGTCAGATTGTTGTCCATAAGCCTGTCAAAAATATGCCCCTCTTGATATTGTTTTGGCCACACTTAAAACTAGGGCAAAAATGCTCATAAGAGCCACCCACATACACCCACACCCACCCACACCCACACATATTTACTTCCGGTCCACTTCCGGTCAACTTCCGGTCCACTTCCGGTTCACTTCCGGTCCACTTCCGGTCCACTTCCGGTTTACCCACTTCCGGTCCACTTCCGGCCCACTTGTGGCCTATTTCTGGTTTATTTCTATTGCATCATGTTTTGCAACAAATTATTACCCAATATTATGCAATAAATTATTAGGCATGTGTTGTTTTCTGATTGGTTGGTTATGACATAATGTGATGATGTGTTATATTCTGATTGGCTTATTGTTTCAGATGTTTTCAATGCGGTCCGTGCTTAGGCTATATAAAGAGATTTTGCATTGCATATCAGCCAGTATTGTGAGAGTTGTTGAAGAGTAAGTGTATGTTGTTGCAGTGCTCCTCATATTTTTTAAAAAACACAAAAATATTGCAAATTTATATAAATTGAATTACAAATCTATTTGATTTAATATACAGAATTTTTTATTATTCATATCAAACATATTTTTAATATATTGAACAAAGGGTTTATATCTGCCCCAATTTGTTATACATGACACATGGTATTACACATGCATTTGTGCTAGGGCAGTGCTTCTGTACTTATTCTATTTTTGTGCATGTAGGCTATCAGCTTTATACAACCTGTCATAGGTTTATTAAGTATAGAGTTTTGGTTTGAACCCCAAGAAATTTTATATAAATACCAAAGCAAAAAATATTAACACACATACACACACACACACACACTAAATATACAAAGCACAATGCTGAACCCAACTGATATTTTTTATTAAGCATAGAATTTTGATTTGAATCCCAAGAAATTTTATATAATAAACCAACAACAAAAATGCCAAATCAAAAATATTGTAATCAATGCAATAAGAATATATCCAGCCCCAATTGGGCTAAGCATCAAAAGAATTGTGATCCAGAAAAATGCAGAACACCCACAAAAATATGCCCTAAATGCCATAGAAAATATAACATGGAATATTTCACATATAAACATATGGGTACTTGTTCTGCACAATAAAGGGGGAACCCCCGAATGTTACCAAACCTCCACCCGTATGCATTCGAGGGCATACGCTTTGTCCCAGTGCCTCTGTGAATAAACTAGGACGCCTTTTGCTCGAATTACGGTTCCCCCGTTATTGTTTTGCTCTACCACTTTATTAAATTTCCCATTACAATATTTGAAAGTATACAAGAAAATAACATTACTACATACATGAAATGATTACATAAAATAGTGTATGGACACAGTATTACAGTACACAATTATTTCTTCGTGAGATGGAGATTCTGTATGAAAGTGTTTGCAGCTTATTGTAGTTTGGTATGGCTGTAAGTACCGGATTCTGTGGTACCAGAATCTAAGAAATTGAGGATTTGTATGGCTCGAGTGCTCTATTTAATATAGTTGGTTTTTAAAGGTATGATTAGGCTCCTGGACCAGCCACCGAGAGAGGGTGAGTTGATGGTTGAAGACCATTTTAGTTTGTATTGTTTCGTCGTTTGCTCCACCCCAGAGGCTAGGTGTTCCGCCCTCGGTGTCCCGTCCCGTTTCGTTTAGGAGGAAGTGGGCAAGGTATAGAGCACTCGAGTTCCATCACTATAGTGGAGTATTGCAATTTGTAGTGAGAAAAAAAAACAGAAGTTGTAGATAAAATAAAAGAAAAGAAAAGATCGTTGCCATGTTGTGTATGTGTAGGCCGAAATGTGTGCACTTCAGCTAATTCATGGCGACGTGTATGATTACAATCAGATAACTAGTAAATGTAAAGTAAAATAACTTTTAATAAAATATTAATGAAAATAACAATGATAATACGAAAATAAGATACTATATTATTATGAGTATTAATAATGAATACAAGGGTTTATGAAGCTCCGGATTTCCGGTGCTATGTTCTTACTGGCGTACCAGTACGTGTATCTACAGAGGGGTTTTATATTGTATAATTTTATGAATTTGGGTTGTGTTGTTTTGAGGCTGTCTCCCTCAGAAGGTAGTCCTTGTGTATTTCTCCTTGCATTCGCATGAGACGAAATCTTCTTCTTTCGGCTGCTTCACTTCTGCCTGTAGATGTCACGAAGAATTTCCTTCTGGGGGCATTTACTGGTGCGTCCTTCTTATCGCTCTTCTCCCCGGGAACTACTGTGGGTGCTCTCTAAGCGTCGAGAGAGCATTTTGGGACCTCGTCACCCTTCTATCTTGAGGCTGGCTGGGAGTAATGAGAGGTGTAGTAGGTCGAGCCTGCAGCTGTGAGTTGAACCGCTTCATTTCCTCCAAGGAAACTGCGTTTGTCAAGCATTTCAATTTGTCTATTTGTTGCTGACAGAGAAGGATTTTGATATTCGTCGTTGGTAGTTCCTTCCTCAGATTCTTGATGTAGTCTCCAGCTGCCGGGCAGAAGAAGACCTTATGTTCTGGAGTATCCTCTGTCACTCCGCATGTGGCGCATACTGTTGTTTGCCTGCTACCAATTCGGTGCAAGTGAACTCCATAAGGACCATGGCCTGTCAGCAGGTGAATAAGTCCTCTTATGGGGAGATCACCAGTAGGAATTTTGGCTCTTATGTTCGGGATGAATTCATATGTTCTTCTCCCGTTTTTCGCTCTTTCCCATTCTCGTTGCCAGTCCGTGGTTATTTTGTCGTGAATTTCTTGGAGTGTCGGGTGGAAGGTCCCTATAGTTCTTAATATGTCTCTTTCATTGCCCTTCTTGAAATGGTATTTAGTGGCTCTCCATCTCGCTTCCAGATCCATTGGCAGGTGTCCTGTGACAGCCAGAAGCGCCTCAGTCGATGTTGTACCAAAGGCACCTGTCGTTCTTAAAAGTATCCTTCGTTGTGAGCCTCTTAGTGTCCTTAATTTTTTTTTGTTGTTTAGGCCATATACCCACGTTGAAGCCGCATATGTTACTATTTGTGCATATATGGATTTAATGTAAGATTGTATAATGCTAGGATGTAGATTAAAATTCTGGGAGGCCAACCTTGTCAGTTTATTCATGGCTAGCTCCCCTTTACTTGTAATAGATTGTATATGAGCTCCAAATTTTAGCCCCTCTTCCAATGTTACTCCCAGATATTCTACTGCATTTGCTCGCTGTATAGATTTTCCTGATATTCTGATTGTTGGATTTCTACTTCTGCTGAGGCGACCTTTGACGATCAGATACTTTGTTTTAGCAGCCGATATTTCAAGTTTAGCATTACGGCACCACCCGTTTAGTTCACTTAGAGCGTTATTTGCTTTTCTCTCCAACTGAGCTCTCGTGTTTCCCGAACAAATGAAGGCAACATCGTCTGCATAGGCTATGACTCTATCGACATTATTGTTCCTTCCTAATAGTCTCAAACAGGGCTCGAGGTTTATATTCCACAAATGTGGTACCAACACTGATCCTTGTGGGCATCCTTTAGTTGACATTTTGGACACAGTTTCGCCATTTAAATTTAATTTAACTTTCCTGTCTTTGAAATAGCTCTCCAGGATTTGGATTATGGTCGCGGGACAATTCATTTTGTATAGTGTGGAGAAAAGGTGCGGCCACCATAAGTTGTCGAACGCTCCACTGATGTCGGCAAAAATAATTATGATATATTTTCCATCTATTTCCCTTGTTGCTTTTGTTAGTGCATCGGTGGAGCGACCCTTTGTGAAGCCGTACTGATTTCCAGTGTTACCAATCATTTTGAGGAAGTCCTGAAGTCTTCTATTTATAAGCTTTTCCAGTAGTTTACCAATACTATTTAACAGACAGATAGGTCTATAGGTTTTTAATGCCAGCTCATCTTGTTTTCCCTCCTTTTTAATTACTATCAATCTCCCTTCCTTCCATGGGGTAGGGAATTGTTTCTCAATTAGGCACAAGTTGAAGAGTGACGTAATGAAATTAAGCGTCTTAGGGAGAGACATTTTTAATATCTCAGCCGGAATGCCATCAGGCCCTGGAGCTTTGCCATTTCTTACTGTAGCCAGTTCGCTCAACACTTCTTCAGGTGTAAAAGGAAGAATTGGGTTATTATTTGGGTACCTTCCCATCTCGCTTCTAATTATGGCATTAACCTCGTTGTCCGTGTCTTCATCATCATCTGGCAATAGTCCATACAGCAATGCTATGGCAGTTTCCTTTAAGTCCATGGTTATGGACCCATCAGGTTTCCTGAGAGTAGTAATTCCTGAATCCTGTTTAATTTTATTTGTTGCAATCCTGTACGGTATTCCCCATTTGTCCTTATTGAGATTTTTATTTACAAATTTTTGCCAATTTTTCTTCCTAAAATCCTTGAGCTCCTCTGCGTACCTAGCCTTGGCCCTGCCGTAGTCATCGAGTAGGATCGCTCTAGTGTTTGGAATATTTGATTTTTGATATGCCTTCCTACATCTTCGCATGTTTGCTCTTAATTTTGTGAGTTTTTCTGTCCATGGTCTCTTTTGTATTGCCATACCTCTCATTGGGGTGGATGTTTGTATTGCAGTTTGGAGTTCTTTAGTAAGTATCTCTGCCCATTCATCCAGACTATGCTCAGGTCCAGGATAATCCGGCAACACAATACTATCGAGGAGGGTTTCCATGTTTGTTTTCTTCCAGTTGTACGAAAGATTTTGCCCCGTTGGAGCGTTTGGGATGTTTGGAATAGCATCCTGTCTTATATTAAAATGTATGGCATTATGATCACTGGTAGTGATCATGTCCAGTACCTGCCATCCCTCTATTAATGGGCACATACTTCTATTTGATAGTGTTAGGTCGATGTTGCTGGATGCTCCAGCTCTACCTCTAAAAGTTGGCGGATTCTCTGGTTGATTTTCTATATTTAGGTTAGTTTCAGCAATGAAATCCATCATCTTCTCTCCATTGGCATCGATTACCCTACCAAACCATAGGGGGGAGGAAGAGTTGCTATCTAGTGTGATCAAAATTTTCCTGTTAGGGTAGGCTTCATAGGCTCTTCTTATACAGGCGATGTACTTGTCAATATTGTGACTGTATTGACAGTAACAGTTAATTATTATAAAGTTTATTGTTTCATAGCAAATTTCCACTCAATTGATATGGGAGTCTGATAATTCAGCAATTTTTAAGATTTTAATTTTCTTGTTCAGTGAGATTATTGCTGCTTTTGCGTTTAAAGATGGGTTGTATATTGCTGTGGCACTAAGTGGTGCATGAATTATTTTACCATTTCGAGTGTAGGGTTCTTGCAACATTAATAAATCCACATTGTTTCTTCTGGCATAGATGAAAATTTCCTCTGTGGCCAGCTCAGCCCCATTTAAGTTCACCTGCAGGCAGCCTATTTTATTTTCCTTCAATGCCTTAATATCGAAGTCCACGATGGCCATGGTTTACTGGTGTCCTGAACAACTCTTCCATATCCCCTGGCAAAGTCCTTGTATACCTCATCAAGGTCCAATTTTAGATCTCTACGCTGTAGTGCCTGTTCTAGTGAATCCTGCAGTTCAACTGGATCCACGGGGATATTGCTGCATCTCAGGAGCATTTTATCCACTATCGCCGGGAAAGGAAAGGTGATGAAGTTTCCGTTTTCATGTTTCATTCTGACCAGTAGGCGCAGCGCCGCAACGAGGTTGTCCCTCTCTTCTAGTCGGCTTAACCTTAGGTTCAATTCAAAGTTTTGGTAAATGGCTTCATGGTTTATATCAGTGTTATGTAGATCTGGAGTGTCAGGTTTTGGGGATGTCATTAGAGTAGGTGTCGTGAAGTTTGGGTACTTATTTTGGTAATGGTACGGTGGTGCTTCCGGATTGAGGTTGCTGGACGTGGTAGGTTCAGCCCGGCAGTTTGAAGGAGCAATTCTTTGGGGTTGGTTGTTTGAGGTGCAGGACTCCTCCGTTTGGTATGCAGGGCTGTCCGGGGGTGTGGAAATTGTAATAAGGGGTGGGTGTGTGGCTATAGTCGGAGATATGTCCGTAAGGAAGGACATAGGAGTAGCAATTGGTGATGGGTTTATTGATTCTGTTTCTGAAAATGAGGAAGTCTCCAAGAGAGTGGGTACTGGCGACAAATCAGATTGTGAGATGAATAAGGATTGAACAGACTCAGAGGGTGATGTGTGAAATGATTGAGTTAAAATGGGAGATTGAGGGGGTGAGTTGTATACATATTGGCTGGGCTCTGGGGTTGAAAGACTCAAATAGGGAGGAGAAGGTAGAAAGTATTGGGGGTAGAATATCGAGCAGGGGTTTAGGCCTGGAATATAATTACTAAGAAGGGGTTGATAATGTATATAAACCTGGTTAGGTTGGGATACAGTGTTGAAGGAGTAGTTATTTAGGGGTGGTGTGGAGGAGATTTGATGCAGTTTGTTGTGGTTCAAGTCATTTAAATGTTGGGCTAAGTCTATGGTAAAAGTAGTTTCAAGAGTTTATTTTAATTCTTGTTGTTTTCTCAGTGCGTAGGCCGCCGCTCGTCCCGAATTTCGTCGTCGACGGCTAGGAGTATTTCTATTTTTTCTTTTTCTTTTAACTTCACTATTCATAGTTGGTCTTTTCAATCAATCTCTGTTGGAAAAACTTTAATGTAGGGCACTCTTTCGGATTTTCGTGGCAATTTCTCTTCCTTCTCTTGCAAGGTATGCAAATTTCAACTGACTTGTCTATTCTGCATTCCTCCCTTACGTGATCCTCCAACCCACATCTGATACAGCATTTGTTACCCTTGCAGTGTTTCGCGACGTGTCCATAGTCTCTACACAGCAAGCAGAAAGGGACTACCAGAAAGTCCCTCATTGACAATGAGAGGTAGGCCAAATGGATCTTTTCCATCTTCAATATGGTTCTTCTTAGAGCAAGGTCCACCTCATAGACTCTGTGGCATGTTGTTTTGTTTCTTGGACCAGTTTTAAATTTAAACTTGAATTTGCTTGAAAATTCCTCTGGAGACATAATTCCCTCGATTTCATTTAGCACGTAAAATTATTCAGTTATTTCTTCTTCAGGCTTTCTTGTTGGTACATCGTAAATAATCATGAGTGGATTCCTCTTTTTCGGTAGCTCCGCATTCAATTTCTTATCTTTGAGCTTAGGATTGTTTATAATCTTTTCTGCATCTTCTTTTGTGGTTGTTTCCACGATTAGTGTTTTTGGTGTTGACCGCATTCCCTGTATTCTTACTCCTTCTCGAACTGGATTTACCGACATGGTGAATTTATCCCATATTTCTCTCCCCGATTGGTTGTCTTGCGCCGTAATGAATACTGTGTGTTTTGCATTCTGGGTTGCTTTTTGGATTTGTTGTACTTTTGTGCTTTGCATCGCTGGTGCAGAGAGAGTCTGGGCATAAGTTGGCTTGGTTTCCGTTGAGGTAGGGTTTGATTCAAGGATGAGACACGCCGTTCTTAGGGATTTAGTTTCTGCAGTTTTTTCAATGTACAAATGGCTCATTTTTGCAATTAACTCCAGGAATTGAGCTTTTTTATCTGAACTTAGAGTTTTTTCTTTTGATACAAGGGTAGTAAGATCAAGTTGCACCTTCTGGAAGGCACCTAATTGTACTTCCGTTGAATCCGGCAGGATTTTTGAAATTTGACTTCCAGAGGGGTTGGAGGTGAAAGAAGGGGTGGGGGTTGAAGAGGGGTTGCTGGTCGCTGCTCTATTTTCAAACGCACTGAAGGTTTGTTCTGGGCTATCCTGGACGTGTTTCCTCTTGGGCAGGGGAGAACGTGTTAAACCACCCCTTTTGAAGGGGTCGGGGGTTTGCTCGGGGGGCTGCTCCATGTTGGAACGATTGTTGTTTGTCTTTGGGGTGACCCCCGTAGGAGCCATCCTTCACACTACACCGTAATCACTCAAGAGCGGCTCAGCACCCGCGCAGAAGACAGAGATACAGCGCTCCCACCGAAATCGCACGTGGAGTTTGTTTTATTATTGCACGTGTCGCAGCTGTCAGACAACGTCCTGCATTTCTCGCGTGGCACTACGTCACCGCCCCGGATGACAGAAACACGTCGAACCGGTCGCTGTCCGTGTCAACGCTCGATCGCTATGGCCGCCCAGCACCGACACATGCAGTCAATTTCCTGGGGTTGGAAAAAACACCCTTGCACGTATGGGGATTGTGATGATCCCAATACACAGGGGAGGGATAAGGCTTTCAGGGGTATAAGTCCCACCCCTTAGCAAAGTCTAGTTTTGGAGTATTTGAGTTGGAAACACAAAATTCGCTTCCGATCAAGTTAAGCCTAATTTGTCCATAAGATTACTATGGGGGAGGTTTTTTCACAACAAGTTCTTTATTAAGGGTAGTATCGCAATGCGGTTTTTTTGGCTATGATCCTTGATCCTTCCTACGTGGGTTAAAGGTCTTTCAAAGGATAAGGATTCATATTCTGGTATCCTTAGGGACTTACTTTCAGTTCCCGGCGCGATTGTTCAATATCCGCATAAGGATAACATAGGGGTGGTTTTCCCCTGATAAAAGGCCAGTACTTACCCTCCTTGTGCCGGTTGGGATGTCAGAAAGTCCTCTGGAGTTTCCTCTTGACAATTGGGGGGTCACCACTATATAACGCACTTGGGGGGTTCACAGGGAGGATTTGTTCACACCAAGGTGCACTTTCTTTTTCACTTTCCAAGCATAATGGCACTTTCTCTAGATTCATAGACGAACTTTTCCTCGTATCTCAGGCCCCCGTGGACCAATTTTCATGAAATTTGGGCAGTAATCAATAAACACATTCCCCCTCCCAATGATGTTCAGTGGCGGACCACACACAACTGTTTTCCACCCTTCCCGAGGGTCGCGTCGCGGAATACCGGAACGACACAACCACTCGCGAGCGAAAGCTCTGTACCTGTTACTTGTTCTGCACAGTCATCAACATTGCCCCCACAACCATCTTCATCTGCTCTGAAAAGGAAGCATGAAACACCTGTTAATGCTAGAGCAGCAAAGCAGCCACGCTATGAACCCATCCATAGCAGTTTTGCTGGTAAACTTAGGGATCACTGTTTTATATCAGAGCCAAGATGTGACATTAAGAATTTTTTGAACAGTATAAATTCTGATGTGCAGGCAATTCTAAATGCACAAAATGGATCTTATAAGCTGTCCCTCAAATTGTTTACACAATAAGAAAGCAAATGGCACAAAATTTACACAGCCCCACATAACAGAAACTGTAGCTGTATATTCAAATGCAAATTTAGACAAAATAATAAGCAGTTTGATAGAGCAATTGAATATTAAACATTCTGAATTTGCTGCAAAAGAGTCAGGATAGAGCCTATGCGGATCTCCACACAACCTCTATGTTAATATTTCTAAATTTAACCCATTACAAGGTTCCACATATGTGCCTTTACCTGCCAATATTAAAAACAAAAGAGCCGTGGTTAACATAGAAAATAATGATGAGAAATGGTTTCTGTGGTGTATTTTAGCTGCTTTGTATCCAGTTTTAAGGAATCCTCAGAGAATAACTTATTATAAACAACATGAAAATGATTTTGATGATGCAATGGAGGGCTTAGAATATCCAATGTCTGTTCAGAATATTGATAAATTTGAAAAAAAAGGCCAGAGTTATCAATGGTAGGCCATTATCTATTAATGTTTTTATTTGTTCTACTGGCCGTGGCAATTGCTTGATAGCACCTCTCAGAATCAGTACACTTGATGATGATTCTGCTGTTCCGATTGATCTGCTCTTAATTGAAGGGGATGACACATACCATTACACTCTGATACACAGTCTTGAAGCTTTAGTCAGTAAACAACGAGGCAAATCCAATACAATATTCAAGTTGTGTAGATGTTTAACTGTATTTGATGGTAGAAAAATGGTGAATGGGGTTCGGGAAGTGAATGCAGAAATTGCTAAAAACAAGTTAATTGAACATCTAAAATACTGTGGCAACCATAAACCTGGCATATGGTGATGCCTAGTGTTAGTGAAAATGCCAAATTCAAAAAATTTGAAGCCTTGTTGGAACACCCAGCATATATAGTCCGTGATTTTGAATCAAACCTCAAACCCCTTGCATTCTGCAGCCCAGATCCTGATGAATCTTCAATTACATCATACCAGTTACATGAGCCTTCTAGTTTTTATTATGTTGTTGTACAGGATGGTGTTGTTAGTGAAGAATATTTATACATGGGACCAGATGCCATCAAAAAATTTGCACATAGAATAGAAAATAAATGCCATGACATAGCATCTAATATCTTATTAAAATCAAAACCCATGATGCCTTTAACAGAAGATCAGATTGAAGATTTCAAGAATGCAGAAATATCAAGGTACATCACCATTCCCATACAGATGGTAAATTCTTAATGGCCCTGTGTAATAGCTGTAATATTAAGATCCAGAGACCAAAATTTGTCCCCATATTTTGCCATGGTGCATCCAATTATGATTTCCATCATCTGATCAGGTACGAGGGGTTTGACAAGCAGAATTTAAATATTTTAGCAGAAAATAATGAGAAATATATTGCTATTAGCAAGAAAATTAAAGTTAATGGTGTTCCCATTCACTTAAGATTTCTTGATTCCTACAGAATTCTGTCCGCTAGCCTGGCTACACTGGCCAGTCAATTATCTGATGATCAATTCAAAATCACATGTGCTTTGTTTCCAAATCAGGACCTGAAATTAATTAGGCGGAAGGGTGTATATCCATATGATTATGTTACAGGTTTTTCTAAATTTGATGAGTGTTCTCTGCCACCACAACAAGCATTCTACAGCAAAATCAGAGCATCTGGAATCACTGATGATGATTATCACCATGCCCAGTTGATGTGGAACAATTTAAAATGCCAGACATTTGGTGATTATCACAAGGCATATTTAAAACTTGATGTCACTCTCTTAGCTGATATACTTCAGGCATTTAGAAAATCTTCCATGGAAAATTATAAGCTGGATTCAATGTATTTCTACAGTGCTCCAGGCCTAGCATGGTCTGCAATGTTTTTAAACACTAAAATGCAATTGGATCTGATCCAAGATCAAGATATGTATCTGTTTATGGAGCAATGTATAAGAGGAGGCATGGTGCAATGTTCTCAGAGATATGCCAGAGCAAATATCAAGTATATTCTCAATTATGATCCAGCACTGCAATCAAATTATATACTGTATGTAGATGCCAACAGCCTGTATGATGGATAAATTGCCATATGCAGGGCTTGAGTGGGTTTAAGATTTCAATATTGAAGATCTTCAGGATTTTGATGACAGTGACTATGGCCTGTTCTTAGAAGTTGATCTGACAATTCCTGATGATTTACACAAGAAATTTTCTGATCTGCCCCCAATTCCTGAGGTTGAGTGTTCACCTGGCTCTAAACAAAAGAAATTGATGATGACTCTAGAGCCAAAACAGGATTATGTCATATATTACAAAAACCTCCAGTTCCTGATGCATCATGGTGTTCAAGTGACCAAAGTTGGCAAAGTTTTGAGGTTCAGGCACTCAAGATGGTTGAAGCCATATATTGATACAAACACAGACCTTCGAACATCTGCAATGAGCCAATTTGATAAGATCTTGTTTAAATTGATGGTCAATTCAGTGTATGGCAAAACCATAGAAAATGTCAGAAAACATACTGATGTTAAATTAATTACTGACCCCAGCCTGAGCAAAAAATTGATTGCAAAGCCTAATTTCAATTATAGAAGAATTTATGATGAAAATATGGCACTTTTTAATATGAAAAAAACAAAGATTAAGTTTGATAAGCCTATTTATGTAGGGGCTGTGATATTAGAATTGGCCAAATTACACATGCTAAAGCTCGATTATGATGTGCTCAAGCCTTTTTATGATGATCGTGTAAAACTGATGTACATGGACACAGATAGTTTTATCCTTGATATTCAGACAGAAGATGTTTATCAAGATATATCACAGCCTGCATTGCTTAAATATTTTGATACCAGTGAACATACAAAAATTCAACCCCACAACAAAAAGGTGCCTGGCAAGTTAAAAGATGAGACACTTGGTGATGTTATTGTGGCATTTGCTGGGTTAAGGGCCAAGATGTACAGCTTTGAAACATGTAGTGGTGCTGTTGCAAAAAAAAGCCAAGGGCATTGGCAGAGTAACTGTAGACAAAGAGCTTGAATTTAAAGATTATGAAGATTGTCTCAAATCCCAGAGTTTAATTAGAACATCAGAAATTCAGAGTGTTGATCACTTGTTGACTACAAATGTTGTAAGAAAAGTGGCTCTGGACCCACATGATGATAAGAGATGCATTTTATCATGTGAGTAGAGCAATCAACCCGGTTCACCAACCGAAAATGAGGCTCGGTGAGGCTCGCCTTAATAGATTTCTCTCGTAAGGCATGAGCCTCATTTTCTCGCAGTGTTACCAACTCCTCACCCGAAAAAATCACCAAGGTTTTTGGGTCTAACCTAACCTAAGGCAAAGAGTTGGCAACACTGCAAAGCAAGCCTCAAACAGTGTTGCCAACTTGTTCTTGACCTATTTTTTATTTTACGACGTTTTATGCACTAAACTAACCTACAATGAGAGTAGAGTAGTGTCCCGGGTTCACAGCCCGAAAATGGCGCTCGGTGGCGCTCGCAGTGTTGCTAACTCCTTACTTGAAAAAATCACCAAGGTTTTTGTTTTTGGGTCTAACCTAACCTCAAGCAAGGAGCTGGCAATACTGCTTGAGGCTTGTTCTGCAGTATTGCCAACATCTTACTTGAAAAGTTACCAAGATTTTTGTTTTTGGGTCTAACCTAACCTAAAGCAAGGAGCTGGCAATACTGCTTGAGGCATGTCTTGCAGTATTGCCAACTCGGGCAAGGCGTAGCCTTTTGGGTGTATGTTAACCTCACAGTGTTGCCAACTCGGCGTAGTTTTTTACGCTGTATAATTTTTTAGCTTTTTTGTGTGTGAGTGTATATGTGTTACCAACTCGGCGTAGCCTTTTGGGTGTATGTTAACCTCACAGTGTTGCCAACTCGGCGTAGCTTTTTGGGTGTATGTTAACCTCACAGTGTTGCCAACTCGGCGTAGCCTTTTACGCTGTATAATTTTTTAGCTTTTTGTGTGTGAGTGTATATGTGTTGCCAACTTGGCGTAGCCTTTTGGGTGTATGTTAACCTCGCAGTGTTGCCAACTTGGCGTTGCCTTTTGGGTGTATGTTAACCTCGCAGTGTTACCAACTTGACGCAACCTTTTGGATGTATGTTAACCTCACAAACAGTGTTACCAACTCCTCACTCGAAAAAATCACCAAGGTTTTTGGGTCTAATCTAACCTAAAACAGCTGGTAATTTTGCTGAGGCTTGCCTTGTAGTGTTGCCAACTTACTCGAAAAGTTACCAAGATTTTTGGGTCTAACCTAACCTAAAGCAAGGAGCTGGCAATGCTTGAGGCTTGGCTTATAGTGTATAAAGCAATTTGCCAACCTACTGGTATTGTCATAGCTTTTTACGAGAGAGAGGAGAGAGGGGGAAGAGTTAAAACAACTGGCAGCTGCCAACACCTACCTACAGCTTTTTTTTTTGTTTGGTGTAACCTCTAAAGCAACTGGCAAGTTTGCTTGAGGCTTGCCACAGTGCATAAAACAATTTTTTTGCCAACCTACACACACTGGGCAAGGAGAGCCGGCAACAAATATATACTGTTGTAAAAGAGATGGATGGCAGCATAGTATGTGTGTGCGTGTGTGTGTAGCATTATTAATTAGTGTTGGCAACCCACTTACAACTAAAAAAAATAGAGATGCCAACGTTGCTGTAAAAGAGAGAGACCTATCGTGACCTTTGTAAACCTCTCTCGGGGGAACGATGTGCCACACGCGCGCGCGTTGGCGCCTTTATTATTTTCGTATTGCATACAATATTTATTGTTTTTTTTTTTTTTAGGATGCCTGGCCCCTAACCTCGCCAGGGTGCGTGGTGCCCAACCCAAAAAGGTTCTAATGGCTGCGGTTCTAGATAACCACACCTCTGTAGAGTTTCACGTGTTTTTTTTCCCCAAACTTCCATGAAACCCTACAGAGGACCTCCGTAATGCATGCAACGTGTACTAACGACTCTAGTGTTATTTGATGTTGTAATATTTTTGGATATAGAGTTTTGTGAGATATAGATAATAATTTATGTTTATTATAATATTTTTTGATGAAGATGGAGAATGTATGTGTGTGTTACAAATAAAGTTGCATGTTTTTTTTCTAGTGTGTGTATGTGTATGTGTTTTTGATGTTCGACAGCATCTGAAACGATAAAAAAAGAATTTTATTGTTAATTTTCTCATGTAAAAACAACAACAACAAAATTTTTGTGCAAAAATTCTGATTGTCTCGTGCTATAGTGCAAAAACTGATGAGAAAAAAGATATTGTAACTCATAACTGATGAAATTAATATTGTAACTGATTTTGAACTAGTGAAATTTTCGTATTGTGCTATTGAAACTGATTGTGCTAGTACAGAAATTTCTTATTGTGCGAGAAAAGAGGTTAAAAACTTGTTAAAACTGCTCTGTGACCCTCTCGTTCTTCACGTCGTGGACGAAGGACTTCTCGGCGACCAGGATGACACTGCATACGGTATCCTCGGGCAACGGACTGTTGAACTCGCAGACGACCTTGATGTTGGTTCGATCGTTGACCACCACCTGCTTTCTCTTAGATGTGTTGATGACGAACATCGGCCTGCGGGTTTTGAATTCGCTGGGCGTGTAGTACATGTCCATGCTTCCCTCGGTCACGCGTTTGAAAGAGGTGTAAGCTTCGTAAAGTTTGAGGTAATCGTCTTTGGTCATGTCGAGGTTGTAATTCTCGCGCGGGAACACTTCGTTGCGTCCATTTTTCAGATAAACGTTCTTGATCTTGCAGTTGTCGAACTTGCTGGAATCTTTTTCCTGGTTGTTATCGCGCCCGGTCTGAAAGAGCACTACGACGAAATCTGGCATGTCGAACTGTATGTTGTTGAACTGTGTCGTCACGTCGAATTCCATGTGACTTCCCGACGCCATCTTCTGCACACACTGGTAACCGTGAAAGTGAATCGACACCTGCGGACTCTTCAAGATCTCTGCTTTGTACTTGAGGGCGTAGTTTGTTTCGTATTCTACGATCGGCATTCTCAATTCCATGCTCCGGATGACGCACTTGGCCGCTTCGGGTAATGTGTTGGCTATCGGCGTGCCGTCGGCGTTCAAGTTGGTGTATCGCATCAGTGCGTTGTTGTCGTTGGCTGCTCTTCGAAAAATGACGCGCAATCCTCCCTTCCACATGATCTCCTTGTAGTCCGAGAAGAATCCCGGTAGCAGACGCATGGGAAAGAGCGCCGTGTGACTTGTCGTCGATATTTTGGTCCCTGCTTCGAAACCTCCCGCCTGGTAGTATGCTGCGTCTGTTTTGGATAATTTCAATGTTCCCACTGCCGTCGACGTGATGCCTGGATAGTCTATTCTGTCTATGACGGTGTTGTGTTTCCTCACCTCCACCTGCGAGAACAGGTGAGGCACGAAGTTGTCAACGAGTATCAAATTTGCATTGGGCGGAAACGCGTCTCCGCTTTCCTTCTTCACCACGTCGAATTGAAGGTAGAGGTCCGCTCTGTGAGGATGAACGAACCCGTCGCCTACGTCCACGTCGTATTCGATCTCCCTGTTCGCTTCGTTCAAATTGGCGAACGTGCGACGGTTGGGAGGAAAAGATTGCAATTCGTAACTTTCGATTTGCTCCATTTTCACTATGTGTGTTATTTATTATATGTTGATCTCCACGATGGCAGTGGTCGTTGCACCTGCGAAATCCACCACGTCTCCTTTCTCGTTCGTCACCACCAACTCTATGTCGTCTATGCGGTTGCGGCATACTGGAAAATAGATCGGCGAAGAGGGTGTGTAGATGATCGGTTCCATGAATTCGGAACTGGGTTTGAACGTGGCTATGATTCCCGTCTGCTTGTGACTTCCTAACAATCCGTTCGAGGATTTCGTGATCATGCCTTCCGCCACGTTGCAGTGAACGTTTAGAGTTTCTATGGCTAGAAATTTAGGAATGTTGGTTGCCGTGTGTTTGATGCCAGCTTCGAGTTTGGTGTTGTTCTCGAAACCTAAAAGTTCTCCCATGGTACCCAGGTTTATGGTTTCCGTCGCCGATAGGATTTCCACTCTGTGCGTGACCGAATTTTGAGAAAGGTACGTGCCTTTGGGTAATTGAGCTTGCAAAGTGGAAAGATTGTATTGGCCTGGCGTGACGACAATGTGTTCGCTTCCGACGCTAATTTTGTTGTTGTGCTGCGTGACGTTAGGTATGAGGTACATGCTGTAGAATGCACGCAGAGCTACGGATTTAGGATAGACGATGTCGTCGTGCAGCGTGAGTTTCAAGATCGAAGATTCGCTCGTGAGATGGAACACGCCCATCGTGTTTAAGATTCCACAATGCTTTTTGAAAATGTTCCACCGATGGGTTATTTATTTTAGACATGTATGCGAGCACGGAGAGGCATAGGTGGCCGCAGTTAACATCGGTGAAACCCTGGATGCGTTTGTCATTATAGTAGAGGTTGGCAACACTGAGATACTTCACCAACCTGGCAGGTGGTGTGCCACCGAACGAATCGAAAACAAATGCATTGTTATCGTCAATTTTGAGGTAGCATATCCAATGTGTACCAGGATTTTTGTAACTGTCCAGGTTGACCACGCCATACTCCCTTTTCTTCACAGCAGAGGGTAGAGAATCGGACATGAAAACACCCCTGAAGTTTTTTATTCCCAACAGTTCGATCAGAGATTCAATATCGAAGTTGGACAGGGCTTCTTCTTTTTTTTATATTTCTTCAAAGCATCGAGGTTGTTTTTTTGTTTTTTTGGTTATACCTTGCCCCTTCTTCTCCATAGCCAGGTTGTGACGTTTCTGTTCTTCCAATTCTGCCTTGTTCTTCTTCGAGTCGATGACGGTTTTTGCGATGGCGGCGCTACCGCCGGCCAAACTTCCAACGGCCCCTAATGCTGCCAGGATGGCTGGGATGCTGAATATGAAACCTCCGATCTTTTGCTGTTTTCGCGAACGCTGCAAGCGTCTCAATTGAGGTGTGCTGACAAGTAATTTCATTCCGTGTCCTTTCGTCAAGCAAGAACGTTTCTTCTCGCGTTGTTTCTTGGTGAGTAACCCATCGAGGGCACCTAGATTTTTCAGATTGGAGTATGGTATCTGGTACACGACACCCTTGGGCTTCATGATGATGCTCTATATGCAATCTTTACGGTATGTTATTTATATATATGTTCTGAGATTTTTTTTGTTTTGTGTAATTTTTTTTCGGTATGTTATTTATATATAAATGTTCTGAAATTTTTTTTGTTCCGTGTAATTTTTTTTTCAAGAATATACTCCGCGCAGAGCCGTTACACAAATTCTATTACATGCTTTGTTTTCTTACCAAGAAGTTCCTTTGTACCCTTGTACACGATTTGAGTTTTGTTCTCGATTAAAATAGCTAGCTTCTCGTCGGATAACATGTTAGCGTATCGATCTGGTAAAAATAGACTGTATTGTGCGTTGAGCAACAGACGCGCCTTGGGGCCATACTGGGTAGAAACAATTGAACCGGAAGTTATCGTGTAAGGTTTGTCCACTTCTAATTCCTGAATTTTTACATATTCGACTGATGAATTTAGCATTTGTTTTAATGCTTGGGCGTCTAGTGATTGTTTACTCATTTTATAAATGGCAAACACAATTGGAGTTTTTTTTACGTAGTGTTATTTATATACCGAAGAAATTTTTTTCACGGTTCGAGAAATTCTTTTATTTCTACACACCCCATCCAAGTTTTTGTTTCGTGTTCATGGCGATGGTGGTGCCCAGTGCTGCAACTCTTTCTCCCAGCGAAGCGTCTCTGCTAACGAATCTTTCGAAAGCTGCGTGCTCTAACTTTCTGTCTGCTTCGTGACGTGCATCCAGATCGGAGCGAGTGGTGTTGTAGGCGATGTCGTGATCTTTGCATGCGGCGTCCAACGGATTCACACCCTTGTCTCCTCTCTCCAATCTTTTCTCGAGTTTGGTACCTGGTCCGCAGTACTGGTAGCCAGGTAAATGCATCTCGAAAGGTAACTTGTTGATGATGTCGTTCACGAGACCCTTTCCTTCGGCCACGTTCCAGAATCTCGGAGGCAGCGTGTTGATGATTTTAATGAGGTACCCTATGCCCTTGTCGTCGTTTACGATGAAGTTGGAAAGTTTTGTGCTGATCATGTCCACAATTCCTACCTTCTCGTTGTAGAAATTACGATTGCCTGCATTCTCCTCTCCTGCAATAACCAACAACCTGTCTATGAGCTTGCGCACGTCGTCCACCCAAACGAATTCTTTGGGTAACGTGTTGTAGAGTTTGACGCCGCTGCCTGTTTTCACCTGGTTCCATATCGGCTTGATGAGATTCCTGTATTTTTCGCCGCTGCTCGATTTCACCCTATTCTGCGTAGCGTCGTTGTTCTGGTACAAGGCGTCCGTCATGATCAGAATTTCCTTGTAACTCTGGTAATCTTCTTCGGTGTAATCCTTCGGCTGCTTTTTGGCAACGAGTTCCCACAGTCCCACCGTACCCGGATACCTGTTCCAGCTATTCTTATCGCCTAAATTGACTTTAATGTCGTTGCCTTCAAAAGTCACCTTCGATTTCCCAATCTTCCATACCACACCGCCGCCTTCGTTGGTTTCCATGGTGGGATACAATCCGAACACTTCATCCTTGTCGAACTTGCCCGTGCTCAGGTAGTCTCGTGCCAAAGGTCCCAACTCGATCTTATCCAAAGACGACGACGTGCTGCTTATGGCTCGACGTCCTGGCGGTACGTCCTTCAGTTCGAACGGCGTTGAAGGAATGCTCGAAATAGGCGTGGGTACGGTGTAACTTTTAGCTGCAAGTGGTACGAGTTCGTTGATCAAATTTTTATTTTGTTCTGTGACGCCTTTAATTTCTTTACCTAGATCGCTGATGGCATCGATCACAGGTTGATCTTGACGTTTCTTCTCTTCGTAGAATCCGCGATTCTCGGATTTCCAACCTTTGAAGCGTTTCGCGAGGTAGTTTCGCAACTTGAGATTTTCGTCTTCGATTTTTCGTTTCGCCATAACGTTATTTATACACGTTGTTGCTCACAACGTTGCAACGTTTAGAAAGTCGTTGATTTTGTTTCTGTATTTTCCATCGTTGGGTTTCCTCGTCATGTCGATCGTCGCGAATCCGAAATCGTCACTGTTCCAACAGTGGGAGCAGCAGCGTTCCGAAAATTGATTGTAGTTCATGTCTCCGCCTACGTAGTCATCGTACGCGTGCTTCAGGTTGGTGTGATCTTGACGAAACAAACATATGAAATTAGCGTTGTCACGTACTAACTGTTTTGGAATTTTGGAAAACGTTTGAGCTAGGAAGAAGCAATCTATTCCTTTGTGACGACCTTGCGTGAAAAAATTGCGAATTTCATTTTGATTTTCCAGGATGACATCGTCGAACACAACGACTGAATTTTCACGACAATCGTCGAGTGGTTTTATTTCCGAAGCGAACGTTGCAATGTCCAGACCATCGTACAGTTTTATCAGTTGCTGGTATTTCGCTTGTTCGAGACTTTTCGAAAATACGTAGAGGTGCCTGTTCTTCCAATCTAACCAATTCGGTGCGAGGAGAAAATTGTCCACGAGCAGTGTCGTTTTCCCACACCCTGAAGGGCCTACGATTAGACAACGGATGCTGTCGGGAAGCAACTCGCCGTTCTTTTTTTTCGTTTGACTTTCCGAATCAGGTAGACGTTTCACGACATTCCACGCACTCATAGAATCACTTCGTTCGCGTCGATCCAACTCTTTTCCGGAAGCCCCAGCCATTTCACCAATAGTTTGTCATCTTTTCTACGCAATACTTTCTCGATGAGGTATGTGTCGGGGTGTTTTGTTTTAGAGAGTTCCTCTTCGTAAAATCTTCCTTTCAAAATCTCGTCGCTACTATCTTTTATTATATACGTGTGCCGGTTTCCGGGTAAAACTCGAACCACCGTAAAAAGTTCTGTGCTCCAGTTTCGTGTGAAACCCTTCTCGAAGGTGCGTTTGAATTTACTGATCCTCACCTGGTCTCCAATTTTGTATTTTGATTTCTTGGTAGTCGTGGGAGTGTACTTTGGACAGTAAACTGTAGAAATTAAACGCTGCTCGTCGGCCTTGGTAACGTCAGCTGGCTTCATGCCTATCGTTCTGTGTACCCTATCATTATAGGTGTCGACGAGTTCCGGCAGTATGTCGACCCATTTGTAATTTCCTCGAAGCGTGAATCGTTTCCACATGTGTGTTTTCAAGGTTCGATTAAATCTTTCCACGATGCTGGCTTTGATGTGACTGAAGGTTGAATAATGTCGAATGTCGTGTTTCCGAATAAACTTTTGGAATACGGCGTTGTAAAATTCCTTCCCCTTGTCCGTTTGCAAAAACCGTGGCCGTCTGCCGCTTTCGCGAAAAATTGTCTTGAATGCTTCCGTGACGCACGTTCCCGTTTTGGCTTTCAAAGGTAGAGCCCATGCGAATTTCGAAAACGTGTCTATGACGGTGAGGAGATACTTGTTGCTCTTGTTCAATTTATGTACGTTTTTCAAATTGCCGCTGCTCATCTCCACGAGGTCACTTTGCCAGAGGTCGTCGATTCCCTTGGTCACTACCGCCAAACGTTCGTAGTTGCGGCGTGCAGGTTTATGCAATTCTTCGACGATGGCTTGCCTAGACATTTTTTAGAGATTACGTTTGAAGAGAAGCACCAGCGTGATGGGATTCAAAGAGGGTGGCACTTCGCTCGTGTTTTGAATGATCAGCTTATCGCCGGCACTCACGTCAAAAACGGTGAGATCTTCGTCTTCGTGTATTTCATATATGTTGCGCGTTTCGTTCCAACGTGCCAGAGGAATGTTTCCTGCTTTCTGGACACCACGATTCGATATCAAGGTCATGGTGGGAACGCTAGCTTTCCTGCCGTGAGACCAGTACGAAAATTCATTTATCTGAATCGTGCCATCGAGGAGAAACTTGTAGTACGGATGATAAGGATGTAACATGTACAGTTTGTTACCTTCGACAAACGTGGAGATTCTCTGTTGATTGGGTACGCTGTTGATTTCGATGGCTTGCAGAGAATGCAGTTTAGCGAATTTAGTATCGACGCTAACGAGGTTGCTGTGAAGCTGTCCCAGTGTATTTTGTACGGGCAACAAATGTTCGACGATGGTATTTGTTACTGTAGAAAATGACGGTTTGATTTTCACTTCCACGTTCAACTGCTTGAAGTTTTCGTTGAGTTCTTGCAACTTGGCACCGAAAGAGGCCAGCGTCGATTCCTGCGTGGATTCCAGCACTCCAACTTGATCTCTGATGTTGACGACAATACTCTGAAGATTCTCGACTTGATTCAATTTCGAACTTTTCTCGGTAAGATCGTTCACGATGCTTCGCATCTCGGTAAACTGCATGTGAAGGTCGGCGACGCTCTGCGAAGTGGGCAGCATCGACACCAGCGAAGTAAGTTCGTCTCGAATCTGTTCCACGTTCGCTGTTTCCGTTTCCAGTCGTTTCAGCATACGTGATATGTTCCTTTTCAAAGCATGCAATTCTTTTGAGGTGGGGAGATTGGCCACCCTACTCTCGAGATCGCTCAATGAACTTTTGATGTCGCTCGAATCGGATAGTGCCGTCACCGCCGTTTTCAATTTTTCCAAATCTTCGCTCGAAGGTACGCTCGTCCGTAACGATTCCAAGTCGGCCTGTATGTTGTCCAGTACGTGATGAAAATGAGCAAGATTCGTTTCGACGTTCAAATTTTCTAAATATTCGATCTTCTGTTGAACCGTGCTCAACGTGTCTTGTATGCTCGTCAGCGCACTTGCTTCAGCGTGAATATTTTTAATTTCTTCGTTGATCAACTCCAGAGACGCCTGAAGCGTAGTGATGGTGGTTTGAATGTGTTCGAAATCTTGATAAGCCTCTAATTGAATTTTTATGTTCGCGACGCTTTTGCCGATGACCTGCAGTTCGTCTGACGATGGTAGGTTCGTCATGGTATCTTCCAAAGTCTGCAACTTGGATTTAATTTCTTCCAATGTACCGGTGAATTCTTCTTGTAATTTGGAAACAACGACGTGCAAGCGTTCTACATCAATATCCTTCACAACAGTTTGAAGTTCAGAAAATTTTTTTTCTATTGCGGAAGTTCGTTCTTCGATTTCGAGTTTTAATTTTTCCAAATCTTCATTTTTCGATTGAAATTGCTGTAATTTGGCCAAATCATTTTGAAGCGAATCCACGCTCAACTGTATATTTTGAACACTGTCGTAAGAAGGTACGTCAACATAATTTTTATGAGCGTTTTCAGTTCGGAATCGATTTTCAAAATAGGGTCGAGACATTGCGTTTGGAGCGTAGCGATCTCCGACTCTAAACTTTTGTTTAAGGTCTCCTGCAAAGCGATCAAATCGCTCCTCAACTTTTTAATTCGGACATCCAACATAAGAATCTCTTCTGCATGGTCTACACGCTTAGTGTTGCCGAAAATGTCGTTAGGCATTTTGGTTAACGGTTATTTATAATAGGATAGACGATTCGTAATTCTACGAAGAGAGGAACAAGTTTGTCGTAATCTCCGAGGAGTTCGACGTACAGGTAATCTCCTGCGGAAACATCGTACGTAATGTTAGAAAGCATCTTGTCGTGCTTGATTCGAAAAATGTTCTTGCCGGTAGATATTTTGATTTCGCCTACGTTTTCCGGATTTATGGTGATTTGAAGTTTTCCATCGATCGGAATTTTGTAAAAATGTAAATTGTTGTTGAAGACGTAAAACATCTTGCCCACATCGTCATCCAATTTCGTCCAAATGCTGTTAAGGTGAACAATCAGTAGACCGTTGAGTTTAGTTAACATGGAAGGTAGAAATTCATGATCTGTCGTCGCGCGGTGTACAGTCTCCATGTTGGCTTGTTTTCGGAAACCAAAGAGATTCATATTATGCTGGTTATTTAAGAATACGGTCAAAGTTTTTTGTAATGACTGTCAGTGTTTTTTTTTTGTTTTTTTTTTTGTTTTGTTTTTTTTGTTTGTTTTGTTTTTATGAATCTTCTGTTGAAGATGGGCACATGTTGCAGGTTTTGCTTTCTGCTAAGCGATAGTGCCCCACGGCAGTGTGTGGATTCCACATTGGAGAACGCACCTCTTGTCGTCGTTGGGATCCAGGGCAATCTTCCTCACTTTGTTGGTGGTTAACACATGGTCGACGCTCTGGATGCGCTGTTCTGCTCTTAGAACCGACGACCCGGTCTTGAGGCAATCCACGAAGTCCTCGAATGTGAGATGCTCCCGAACCACCTGTCTGCCGACACCCTTGGCCTTCTTGGTAACGCTGCCCTCGGCTTTGATGGTATAGGCCTTGGCACGAAGACCTGCAAACTCGAGAATCACGTCTCCGTCCTTCTCGTCTTTGAGTTTGCCAGGCACCTTTTTGTTGCGAGCCGGGATTCCGTACTGGTTCGGCTGGGGATAGCCCGAGGTGTCGAAGAGGTTAACCAAAGATGGAGCTGTGGCTATATCCCCGTATGCGTCGGCTGTGCGAACGTGGTACACCAAGCTGTCCGTGTCCGTGTAGAGAAGCGAGATGTTGTGGTCGTAGTGTGGACGTAATATGTCGTAGTACGTCTCGAACATGTGGAGCTTGCTCAGATCCAGAACAGTGGCTCCAACGTAGATGGGCTTGTTGAGCTTCACCACGCCTTGCTTCATGTGAATCAGAGCCAGCTGCTCGTTGTAGATTGTTCGAGGCTTGAACAATGGACTTGCAACAAGCTGACGACATCGCTCTTTCCTCGTCACCAATTTTATGTCCACGCGATTCCGTACATTCTCCATGGTCTTGCCAAACACCGCATTATTCATAAGCTTCAAGAAATCCTTATCAAGCTCGGACGTGGCTGCGGTGCGGCGTTCAGTGTTGAGCTCGATATATGGACGCAACCATGAAGAATGTTCGAACTTGAGGATGTGGTGAACTGCGTGGACGGTAACCCCTTGCCGCATCAACCACCGGAGATTCTGGTAGTGCAGGACGTAATTCTTCTTGGGTTCGAAATCCATGACGAGCTTCTTCTGGTTGGAATCGGGTGGACACTTGAACTCGGGTGCAGGGGGGAGATCGCAGAACAAATCCTGCAGCTTCTCGGAGAACTCAAGGTCCACCTCGGCGAAGAACCCATGTTCCGAATCGTCGAAACTTTTGATGTCAAATTTGGAAGGGTCAGCCCACTCGAACCCTCTAAAGGGGAGTGGCTGCATCATGGAGTGTCCGTAGAGGTTATTGACGTCCGTGTACATGATGTAGCTTGACGGTTGGGTGGAGTCGTAGCCAGTAGCCATGTGATGGTTGTTGGCGCGCGCGTGCCGTTGCGACACCTGGACCATTCCACCCCGCTTGGCACGTTCCACAAACAGCATCATGTCCACGTCCGAAAGAAGCTCCAGCTTGATTTTCTTCACCAGAAACATGGCTGACCATGCCAGTCCGGGGAGACTATAGAAGTAGGCGGGATCCAGGTGGTAGACGTTCATTGCGGTCGCCCGGAACGTCTGGAACACGTCGGCGAGGAGCGTCACATCAAGTCTGAGGTACGCATCGTGGTAGTCCCCGAGATTTTGGCAATCCAGCTCGCGCCACATGGACTGAGCATGGTTATAGTCATCCTCAGAGATGCCCGAGCCTCGCAGCTTGCTATAGAAGTTTGCTCGAAGAGGAAGCGACGTCTCCGCAAACTTGGTAGAGTCGGTGACGTATTCGTAGGGGTAGACCCCCTTACGCCTGAAGAGACTGGCGTCCAAGTTTGGAAAATTCGCAGAGGTAATGAGCATTTGTTCGTTGCTCAGCTTCCCTGCAAGAGCATCGAGGCTAGCCGAGAGGAACCTCAGGGAGTCGAGGAAGCGAAGCTCGATGCTCCTGCTTTTTGAGTTGGGGATCGGCACCCACTTGCTGACGCTAATATAACGCTCCTCGTTTTGTGCCAGGACATTGATTCTTGCATTGTCGTATCCAAGATGCTTGATCAGGTGGTGAAAGTCGTACCCCGAGCCATTGTGAAAAAACACAGGGATGAAGCGCGGGTCCCGGGCCAAGCGATTGCAGTCGTTGCACCAAGGACCAACGTACCTACCGTTAAAGTGATCGTGGTGATGGACTTTACGGTTGTTGATGCTAAACTCACAGGTGCACACAGGACAGGTAGTAGCCTCCTCGTGTCTATGTTGATCGTCGGGGGACAGTGGGAGCATAGACTTGGGGGTCAACAGCACCTTCCCTATCTCGATGGCCTCGACAACCATCCTCTCAAGAAAATGTTTGGCTGCGTCGGGGCCACGGTACACATAGGGCACGGGGTCGATGTGTTGATCTCGTCGCACCACAACATATGCGAAACTGGATGCCTCGTGGAGTTGGTAAGGGGTGGTGGAAGAAACTTCTGGATCGGGATCGCAAGTGGACAGAGGTTTGAGAAAGGCCTCGAAATCCGCGATGATAATAGCGGGGTGCTCCACCATGGCACCGTGCATGCGGAAACACTCTACGGCGCCAGGTTCGGGCAAGTCTGCCACCCCCGGTTCGTTAGCATTGCAGTAGAGCTTGTGGTTAGCGAGCTTCTCGGCAGCGATGTTGGGACCTCTGATGTGTTGGTAACTGCGTTGATCTTGTCCGTCGAACATTGACAAGCACCTGCGACACACCTCGACGTGGTGACTATCACTGCTCCGTTGGCTCGAAACAAGCCGAGAGAGCGAGCGAATGAGGGTGTAATGGTGGTGGGTCTCGTTCTTGATGAGCAGAAGATGAATTTCCTGCGCACCGTCGTCGTCCACGTCGCTCACCCGGATAGGGTACACCACATTTTCGTCGGTGAGGCCATAAACGTTGATGGCCAACCGAGGGTTGTGTGTACGGGCCTCGAACTTTCGAATGTCCGAAAGCGCCACCGGGTAGTCGATCCCAGCCATCGCATCTTCCAGCTCCAACTCGTAGGGTAGGTAGTGGTTAACTCGGTGTGGTTGGTTTTTCCAGTGGACAGGGTGTAACGCTGCAAGCACACACCATAGGAAGCACTTGGCGTCACTGTTCTGAATATTCAGGACGGCCTTTTTATCCTTAATAGCAGATGGTAAACGGACGTAGCTGGAGGCGGAGAGAGGCATAAACTTGGAAAGTTTGACGCGCAGTTCGTGAGGCTCGCCGCACAACGAACCCCCCGAGCCCTCGGCTTCATGCTCCTCTTGCTTTGCCAGCAGCTCCTCGACAAACTTGTTGTAGATGTCCTCGAGGTTTTCGACATCCGTCAGATGCAGCGTCTTCGCCTTGGTGTTGTGGCAGAAGCTGTAAATTTCATCAGACGGCTTTTTGTACTGACAACGTAGCGATGCGTAGAATTTGGCGGAGTGTGTTGCAAGCGCATCGCCGAGGACGGAAATAATTTGCGCTTGCACGTTCTCCAAAAAGCTACGCACGTCGCATGAACCCTCAGAAATAAAAGGAAAGTCCTCTAACAAACGCTGGAAAGCAGACTGGTCTGCTTTGGCCACAGTTTTGATGCGTTTGGCGAATGGTGGCGAGTCAGCTTCCGCTTTCCTCTTGGTTGAGGTCGACGGTTGAGCCCCAGATGTATTTTTGTTTAAACAAATAAGCTTATGCTTCTTGGCATACGCAATTGTAATGTGCTTATTGCATCCGGAACATAGTTCAGTGGTAGCCAAATGCCTGCCTGGCACGCAGGTACGACAATGTCTTGCAAAATTTTTGCTTGATATAGTTTTTTTGCACACAGGGCAACTTTTCATGGAGCGCATTTTTTTTGGGGGGGGTATGTTTATTTATATGTGATCTGTTGGTGGTAGAGTGTTTACAAAACAAAAATGCCTTATGAGAAAAATTTTGTAAGGTAATTCTAATTAGTGTTAATTCGAGGGGTTTATTTATATATGGGTGGCGTTGTCCTCCTCAAATATGTGCTTTAATCAACCCTATAAAAAATAAAAAAATATATAAGAAAAATATGATTGTAGATAGAAAAAAAAACACAATAAATATTGTATGCAATACGAAAATAATAAAGGCGCCAACGCGCGCGCGTGTGGCACATCGTTCCCCCGAGAGAGGTTTACAAAGGTCACGATAGGTTTCTCTCTTTTACAGCAACGTTGGCATCTCTATTTTTTTTAGTTGTAAGTGGGTTGCCAACACTAGTTAATAATGCTACACACACACGCACACACATACTATGCTGCCATCCATCTCTTTTACAACAGTATATATTTGTTGCCGGCTCTCCTTGCCCAGTGTGTGTAGGTTGGCAAAAAAATTGTTTTATGCACTGTGGCAAGCCTCAAGCAAACTTGCCAGTTGCTTTAGAGGTTACACCAAACAAAAAAAAAAGCTGTAGGTAGGTGTTGGCAGCTGCCAGTTGTTTTAACTCTTCCCCCTCTCTCCTCTCTCTCGTAAAAAGCTATGACAATACCAGTAGGTTGGCAAATTGCTTTATACACTATAAGCCAAGCCTCAAGCATTGCCAGCTCCTTGCTTGAGGTTAGGTTAGACCCAAAAACAAAAACCTTGGTGATTTTTTCAAGTAAGGAGTTAGCAACACTGCGAGCGCCACCGAGCGCCATTTTCGGTTTCAGAACCCGGGACACTACTCTACTCTCATTGTAGGTTAGTTTAGTGCATAAAACGTCGTAAAATAAAAAATAGGTCAAGAACAAGTTGGCAACACTGTTTGAGGCTTGCTTTGCAGTGTTGCCAACTCTTTGCCTTAGGTTAGGTTAGACCCAAAAACCTTGGTGATTTTTTCGGGTGAAGAGTTGGTAACACTGCGAGAAAATGAGGCTCATGCCTTACGAGAGAAATCTATTAAGGCGAGCCTCACCGAGCCTCATTTTCGGTTGGTGAACCGGGTTGATTGCACTACTCATGTGGCATACATACTCTACCATGGGGTTATTGTGATTTGAAAAGTGGTAATCAATGCCCAATTACAGAGCATGATTTGAAATAAATAAACATGCCTATGAACTTATTTGGGTTCAAAAAACAGGCTATTATGGACCTGCCAACACCAGCACCCTCTTCTGATATACAATCTATGATATCTAAACTAAGTGCTTTGTTAATTATTAATCTGAATAGTATACTTACAGATGTTGATGATGAAACAGGTAAAACATTGTACATATTTAACAATAATTTAAATCATTACCAATTACCTGTAGGTGGTCAATTACAATATATTACAACTCCCAAGGGTAATGTCAAGATTTCAATAGGGAGAAATATTTATAGAATTAAGCACTCAAACATGGTTTCTGGCACTGTATATACTGCTTCTGCTGGTGACTGCTTATATATTGAGGTCCCGGGATCCTATGACAAGCTTATACCTTTTTTTATAGAATTAAGAATTAGATATTCAATAATAAATAACCACTAAATCAAAATGCCTAATGATATATTTGGCCATACAAGACATGAAGATCACAGTGATGAAATTCTGATGCTTGATGTCAGAGTCAAAAAATTAAGAAGTGATTTACAAGCTTTACAAACCACACTCAATACCAGTCTTCAACTAGAAATTACAAATTTACAATCACAATGCATGGACCCTCTTCTTAAAATTGATTCTGAACTCAAATTGCTGCTTCAAAAATATACTGATTTGGCTACATTAGATAATTTTCAAAATTTAGAGGAAGCTGTAGCAGCTCTTCAAGCCAAATTTAAGACCCAGGCCACTAACTCCGAGCAATTGAAACAACAATTGGAAGAGCAGATAAATAATGTCCAGACACAGCTCCAAGCAATTGTCAAAAGCATAAAGTCACAAGAAGATTTTGATCTAGTAATTTCCACTCTAAAGGAACAGATTCAATCACTACAGATACCTAATCTGGACCCCTTGAACAATTATATAGCTGAGGTTAAAGAAAAAATTGAGACACTTGAAAATTTTATGAACAACTTACCATCTTCTGATGCTTTGAGTGCAATAACTCGGAGTGTTGCCAACATTAAGCTGCAACTTGAAACATATGAAGACTTTGGAAAAATTCAAAGTACCATAACCCATCTTGAGGGTACAATAGCAGCAGTGCAAAGTGATTTGACAAATGTACAAGAAACTCTAGAATCCCGCTTGCCTGGTATTGTAGACACCCTTGTCAGTGTCCAGCAACAGATCACAAAACTTGAAAACCTCAACACTGAATCTGAGCTATCTCATTTTCATCACTTGATCGATGATATCCAAACAAAGCTTGAAATTTTACAACAATCAACACCCACTCAGGCAGACATAACCCTGCTCCAAGATGCTATGCGTGGTGTCGTTGATGCTTCTGAATTAAATGATGTGAAATTGGCACTTGAATCTTTGCAGAATACTGTATCAAATCTGCCTACATCACAGGAACTTAAAAATATAAAGAGAGCAGTGAATCGCATATTGAAATCAGAAGATATCAAGAATATCCAGACAGAGATCAAACAACTTACTCAGACAGTGGCCACTCTACCAACTAATCAACATATTAATGAACTGCATGCCCTGTTTGAGGATATCAGAAGACAAGTCCATGATCTTACTGCTCAAAATTCAAAATTGGCAGTTGTTGAAAATTTACAGCAAATTGTAGCCAACATCAAGCAACAGCTAGGGACCATGGAATCCAATCAAGCAAATGCTTTGTCTGTTTTTGCCACCCAGCTACAAGAGATTGTGCAACAATACAAGAAACTTGTTGTGGACATAAAGATCAAGCCAGGCCATGATGATGTTGTTAGGACTATCAATGAGCACCTTGAATCTGTAACAAGTAGATTGCTTACAGCAGAAAAAGAAATAACTGGCATAATCGAGAATCCTAAACATACAGTAATTCTTGAATTGTACAGTATCCCCAACAAAGAATATGATTCACCATTTACACCAGGTGGCAAAATATATATGCTGTCCCCTGCACAATTTTATTACCAATTTTTTGTTGCGGGCACACTTAGACCAATCAAGATCAAATATTGGCTTCAACCACAGGCACACCAATACCCTACCTTATCAATAACAAATGCTGATAACAAAGCAAAAATCATCAGTGTAGAGGATTTTACAGACCCCAATACATTAGAAACATCTTATGCTGAAGATGATGGCTCTCTGGAATTTAATATACAAATAGGAGACAAACTGTATTTAGAAAATCCTGTAGTATCAGCTGCTGAACACCCTATAGTTGCAATATTCTTGTTTACATACTATGTCTAGACAAATTATTGTTGATGAATTACACAGACAAGCCAGACATAATTATAAGAGACTGCCAGTGGTTACAAAAGGCATATATGATTTATGGCAGTGTGACTTGGTTGAGATGGCAAGTGGACAGCTGAAAAACTTAGACAAGATCAACAAGGGCTACAAGTATCTACTCACTGTCATAGATACATTTTCAAAATTTGCCTGGGCTGTGCCACTCAAATCCAAGACTGGAAAATGTGTTACAGAAGCCTTCAGGACAATCATCAATCAGAGTGGAAGATCACCGCGCTATTTGCAAACAGATAATGGCAAAGAATTCTATAATTCTGTGTTCCAACAATTTATTAAAAGCCAGTCAATACAACATTACTAGAGTTACAGTGATCTCAAGGCCTCTATTGTAGAAAGATTCAACAAAACCCTAAAAAATCATATGTATAAACAATTTACCCTCCAAGGTAATTATAAATGGCTCACAATCCTACCAGAACTTCTACATAAATATAACAACTCGGTCCATTCCACAATCAACATGAAGCCCTCTGAGGTAACTTCATCTGATGAGCAAAAATTGATCTGGACTTTTTATTATCCTAGATACCAGCCAACAACAAGAAAAACCAAATACAAGATAGGTGATCAAGTAAGAATCAGCAAACATAAGCACTTATTCAAAAGAGGCTTTACCAGAAACTGGAGCACTGAATTATTTACAGTGGCAAGTTAAACCTGGGACCCGATACACATATATAATAAAAGATCACCGAGGAGAAATTCTCAAAGGCAGGTTTTATGAAGAAGAACTCAGCAAAACTAAACAGCCTGACACATATCTCATAGAAAAAATCTTCCGCAAAAAAAGGCAACTAGATACTGGTGAAATGGCTAGGACTCCCACAACACAGCTGGATCGAGGCAGACAAAGTGGTACTATGAACACCTGGGATGTTATAAAAAGACTGCCAGAGCCTGAACAGCAGATTAAGAGAAATGGCAAGCTGCTGCCTGATAATATTAGATGTCTTATTGTTGGGCCATCGGCTTGTGGTAAAACTACACTAATGATTGATAATTTTTTATTGGCACCCAACTGGTTAGACTGGAAAAACAGGCACTTATATGTCTTCTCTAAGAGCTTGGAACAATTAAAATATCAGCAGCTGACGAAGCTATATGATGGACTGGATATAGCCACTTTTGAATCAGATGTTAAGCCACTCCATGAATGTCTTGATAACTCTGTTGTTGTGTTTGATGACATTATACTGGATAATCAAAACAAGGTTAGAAATTTCTTTACACAGGGCCGACACAAAAACATAGAGTGCTTCTACCTGGCACAGACTTTTTCTAAAATACCGAAGCAGTTGATCCGAGACAACAGCAATTTTATATGTGTGTTTCATCAAGATCATACCAACCTCAAACACAAACATGATGAATATGTAGGTGGGGACTTGAGCTACAATGATTTTTCCAAGTTTTGCAGTAGGTGCTGGAACCAGGACAGCTATGGGTTTGTCACAATTGGTATGACAAGAAAACCCAATAGTGGCAAATACAGAAATAAAATAACAATTTTCTAGACATTGAAACATATATAAATAACCATGAAAAGGCCAATTATTGATGATCTTAAATTAAGAGATTATCTTGTAAAAAGATTTAAGGGATGGAAATCAGAGAACCGAGGGATCTATGAACAACACAAGCAAACAGAACAACCTATTATTGATGCTATTAGTGAATTAGGTAAAAATATCAAAACTGTTACAGAGCAAAATCAAAATTTGATCACAGAGCTTGTACCTGTAGCTGCTAGGAACATATTAGATTATCCAATCACCCCACTTTCTAGTATTCATACACCTAGTCCTGTTGCTCCTCGAAGAATTGAAGCTACTCAGGATCCTATTGAATTGGGTCTTCTTGCTCAAAAATATTTAAGCACACCTAAAGACAACAAAGATGAGGTTTTTGGCCTATATGCTGACACAGAGCGTGATGGTAGCATCATACATAGAATTGGCAATTTCAGAGTAACATTTATGGGAGATGATCTAATTGTATATTCAGAATCTCATCTTGGAGAAAGAGGTGGTTTTGTTAAATATCCTGGCACACCTGGATTGTTGGAACTGATGACTAGGAAGAGACCTGGCAGCTATACAGATCAAGATTATGAGCATTACAAAGAAATATTAATAAAATCAGATGCTCTATACCAGAACAATGATACCACACAAAAAAGAGTCAAGTCTAGCAGTGGAGCAAAATACAACAACTTAATCAAGTCCATATGGTCACAGATCAAGACAGGTAGTGGGATCAAACAATACAACACCCTGCCTAAAGAATTTGTGTGGGTTGATGATGTCAGGAAACTTGTAGATAGGTTGATAGGTGATAGCTGGGGAAGAAAATGCTGGCAACCACAATTTTTACAATGAAAAGGTTGGAATTATGGACATGATAAGCACAAAATTGTCTAATTTTAAAGTGAATGACACTAAGGGGATTGGATATCTTATAAAAATTATTAATACTCTACCACCTAAATTTTGGAATATCTCTGAGGGTCGGGGGCTGGATAATGACATCATAAACAAGCTGCCATTTGAACTACACATTCCAGGCTATCAGTATTGTGGTCCCGGTACAGAATTGGACCATAGATTAAACAGAGGTGATCCTGGTGTTACTCCCCTAGATGCTGCTTGTAGAGATCATGACATAGAATACAACACACATTCTGATCTTGACAAGAGACATGTTGCAGACAAGAAATTAGAAGAGGCTGCATTTGGTAGATTTGTAAGCAAAGATGCTTCTTTAAGTGAGAGAATAGCAGCATTGGGGACCACCATAGCTATGAACACCAAACAAAAGCTGGGGTGGGGGTTGTGAATATATATATAATAAACCTAGGATGAAGGCCAAGGGTGTTATGTATCAGATACCTTATGCAGGTCTTAAATCTCTTAAAACTATTGATAGTCTTTTAACCAAAAAACAGCGCAAGAAAAAAAGCTCTTGTCTTGCCAAGGGCCATGGAATGAAATTATTACTTAGCACCCCTGAATTAAAGAAATTACAGCAATCTAGAAAAAAATTGCATACAGGTGGCTTCATATTTACTATCCCGGCCATCTTAGCAGCACTTGGGGCTGTAGGGAGCTAGGCTGGGGGATCAGCTGCCATAGCAAAAACAGTAATAGATGCCAAAAAGAATAAGGCAGAATTAGATGAACTGAAGCGCCATAATCTGGCCATGGAGAAACAAGGCAAAGGTCTTAAGAGAGCCATGAATAAGTTTAAAAAAAACAAGAGCCGCTTACAAACCAAGATATTGAAGCTTTAATCAAGCCACTGGGCATCAAAAATTTTAGACGTGAGTACATGTCTGATTCTTTACCAGAACAACCACTCAACAAAGAGTGTGGCATAGTTAATTTGGATAAGTACAAAAATCAGGGCACTCACTGGATTTGTTATCTTTAATATTTAAACAATGAGGCATTTGTGTTTGATTCATTTGGAGGTGTTCCACCTGAAATTTTAGTAAAATATCTAAAATCAACTAATCTTTATTACAATAATGCCCGTGTTCAAAATTTCAAAGATGTTAATTGTGGACATCTGTGTTTATCTGTTCTTAGATATCTGTCTGAAATAAATAAACCATCAATTGAAGATTTTCAAAAAGCCCTGTGGTATCTGAAGCATCATGGGGGTATTCCATCTCACCAGCCAAAATTCAATATTGAAACTTAGATTACATGATGATATAGTGTACCCCAAAACAATAGCTCTCAGAGCATTTTATGGCATGTACTTGATCCCCAATATTACACACAACAACAACACAATTGCAGTTGGTGATCAAAAAATTGTCATCACTCCAGGGCAGTATAATCTGTCCACTCTAAATGCTCAGTTACCCAGAGGTATAGTGTTAAGTCAAAATTCTGTCACTCACAGAGTAGAGATTGTCTCTGCTACAGAGACAGTAGATCTGGGTACTATAGGAGAGCTGTTAGGATTTGAAAACAACACAAAACTTGAACCAGCCATCAAACACACTGCTATTAATATACCTAAATTCTTAGCCATAGAGACTCTGAATATTCACTGTAATGTGGCCGAGGGTATGATCACCAAATCAAATGGCATAGGCACTCACAAACAAACTGGCATCATTGCAACATTCAAACCTAACTCTGAATTTATGGAGCCCATGATCTACACTCCATCACCAACATTTTATTTTCCTGTGTGTCATAATAGAATAGATTACATTGAGTTGATGGTCACTAATGAAAAAGAAGAATTAGTTGATTTTGCTGGAGCCACAACAACTGCAATCATAGAAATTAATATTTAAATAAAAATACATACAAAAAAATGGAAAATATTGAGAGTTATGAGCTACAATCATTCCCCCCAAACAGGAGGACCTTTGCAAATTTAAATCAACCCAACACAGAGATTGAGGTTGATCTTGATGTAGGGGATGGCTTTATACACCCCCACAGAGCAGATCTATACATCAAGTTTTATGTTGTAAAGCTCGATGGTACAGATTATCCTGCAAATTCAAATATAAGTTTGGTAGACAATTTTGTGCCACATCTGTTCTCTGAAATTGAGATCAGAAAACATGGTGTTGTTATAAACAGAGTAGATTACCCTGGCATTACCTCCACAGCTTTGGCCACACTAAAATTATCCAAAACCGAGGCTTCTTACTACAAAATAAGTGGATTTGAGGCTGGTGATAAAATATTATCCAAAACCACACAGTATTGTTCCCCATGCGCCTGTTGCCAGGATTCTTTTCAGATTACAAAGATATTATGTGGAAGGATGGTTTAAGAATCACATTTAGAAGAGCTGCCAATGATAATAATGCTTTGATGAGGTACAGTACATTAAACTCTACAGGGGAAGCTCTGCCTAATACCCTACCTGATGAGGGCAAATGCATTATTCAGACTATGGAGCTAAGAATTCCAGTAGTTGAATATGAAGCCAGTTATGCTCTTAAATACAAAGCAGATATAATAAAAAATCCACAGGTACCTTTACAATTTTATACATATCAATGTGTACAGAAGCCTGCCACTGGTACCTATTATGAGTTTGATGCTACAAATTCATTCTCCAGTATACAATATGACATGCCAGATTTTGTGGTGGTACTGTTTCAGACTGGAAGACACAATAATCAGGAAAAAAATTCAAGTAAATTTGATAACTGCAACATCAAGAACATATATCTTAAAACTGGCAGAAATGAGGTGTTCCCCAGTGAAAATTATAATTTAAACATGTCCAAGGATGATTTTCTTAAATTATATGAAGCATTTACAGCATACAAAAGGGTCACTACTGGCAGTACTGACATGTATTACACACCAGATGAATTCAAAGCACAGAGACCCATGTTTGTCATCAACACCTCAAAAAGAAAACAAGTTGTGGTTAATGACAGGACAAACTTTAAAATTATCTGTGAATTCCATGATGCACTCCCTGATGACACCATATGTAGTGTTATTCTTATAGGTGAAAAATCATATATTTATGATGTAAGAAATGAGAGAGTCACAGAGCAATTCTAGAAGGCCTCTGCATATTACATTGTCTTAGTACTAGATATGCAAGTTGAGGCTGATGTTCAATTGAACTTAAACCAGAAGTAAATATGTGTGGGTGTGGGTGGGTGTGGGTTTTATGAGCATCTTGGCTTAGTTTTAAGTGTAGCCAAAAAAAATATCAAGAGGGCCATATTTTTAACAAGCTTATGGACAACAATCTCACAGATGTGGCTTTTGTAAGTGTAGGCAAATCAATCTGAGGGGGGTCATACTTTCACGGGAAATTCCCGAGGGCATTTTTACAAAAATCTTGGATTAGACAGAGTACCACACTTGAGCAATAAGCTCATATGCACATCTTGAGCTAGTTTTAAGTGTAGCCAAATCTGCCTGAGAGGGGCTCACACTTTCTCGAGTTTATAATACCACAAATACAACTACTCTACGATTCCCCAGTCCGTTCCACCCACTTGTCTTATTTATTTACTTCATTCATATCAACTCACGAAATACCATGAATCTAACGAAAACACACAGATATAGTTAGAACAAGAAACACACTTCGCGTCGAAGGTTCCAGACTCGAGTTTTGGCTTTTTCTTTTTTTGGCGTAGGTGATCATTCTTGTGTGTCTGTTTATCATCTTCGTCAAAAAATATTCCTCATTATTGCCGTGATTAACCTAGGGAGAGACCAAAGCGACTGAAATAACAAAAGTACAGAAAATGTAAGACACATCTGCCTAGGCATGTTATACCTTGGGAATTAGCAATCTCAAAATTAACTTGCGTTTCAGTCGACTACTTGCGAAAGAGTTTCGTGTTGTCTCGTTTGGAGTGTTGGTTATCGTGTGATAACCAACCCGATAGGCAACCCTAGTTCGAACCCACCGGAAGGAAAGTTTTTTTTTCTTGTCTAATTTCATCCAACCCTTTTTATAAAGCTGAGGTTTATGCAAAATCTTTTGAATTGCATGCCACTTCGTATGTTGGTAATCTGAAAGCAGCAAAGATAAGAATTTGATGTTCCTTAGCGACGATGTATTTGTGTATGTGTTGCAAAAACGCAGTTATTTATTAGCGAAAAACATGGAGCCACGTGATCATTGAGAACGCTTCCTAGTTGTCGGTGTTAATTTGGCAGTAGCTACAGTCTGTCAACACACACCAACTTTCACGTTTCCCGTAAAATGATTACCTTTCCACGTTTCAAAATCATGAGTGCTGTCTAAAGCAATACATTGATACTTGCGTTTGCATGTTCGAATATAAAGTAATACCAGTGGTCAGAAGTAGCGCGCTACTTGTAGCGTCGCTACAGTAGCTAGCTACAAAATTTGTAACTGTAGTTGTAGCGACGCTACATTTTTAAAATTGTAGTTGTAGCGGTAGCGAAGCTACAAAATTCCTGTAGTTGTAGCTACAGCTACATTTTCTCTCAGCATTTTGAGGTGAATTTTGAATGTGGCAACAGCGTCAGAAAAAATCGACAATAACCTTTAATTTTGCAGGAGGTTCATAAAGACAAATTCTGTTACATGGAAATACAGATTATCTAGATTGTAGATTATAGATATCTACATGTTATTTAATTAGTATCTGGATATCTAACTAACTGACATATGAATATATTCCAGCTAACATCTACGTTTTTTTGAGCTGCATCGCTATTTTGGGGAGAAACATGCCTCGTTTTCTGCACCGCTGGAAAAAAGTGCCTCGTTTGCATCACCCCCGGAACAAATCCTGTGGATATCCATGGCGTGAGAGGCACCAAAATGTCATTAATTGCTGTGAAAAACACAACTTGCAGTGCAAAAACGAGCGATGGATTTTCCACTGCACTGATAAAGGAATAGTGCCAGCAATAAATGGTTCAGTACGTTAACAGCATTGATCATTGTCAGTATATAGGATCTCACCAGCAAGAAATTATTGTTACAACAATGATAGCGTTTCTGGAATTACAATTATTTTCGCGAAAATATTTGTTCACAAATTTTAAAATTACAATACGTTTAGAACACCGGGTTTACACGACAGTTTCCTCAATATATTGTATCATATTGTAAAAAGTACGTACGAGTTATTGACTTTCCTGCAGAAACAACAATTTTCTTTAGTTAATATACATAGTTTTCAAATTCATGTATTTTTCCTACTTTTGAGTCACTTTTCTGTAACTTTTGCTAATCATGACATCATCATCCTTCGCTGTTTCCTGCCTCTGATTGGGTCGGTAAAGAAGTCAAGCCTCTGCATTAATCCCTGGTCTTCCACCACTCCTCTCTTTTCACGGTGTTACAATCTTGTCCTCTTCTCCTAACACTCTCCACTATCTGCTCTTTCCACCTACATCTTGGCCTCCCCCTTGGCCTTATTCCCACTCCTTGTGCATTATAATATCTTACTGGTAGTCTTTCTGCATCCATCCTCTTCATGTGCCTGAACCATCTCATCTATGCCTGATCTATCCTGTCCTGAAGCTTCACCACACCCACTGTCTCTCGGATCTCCTCATTCCTTATGCTATCCCTTCTAGTCTTCTCCTATAGACTCCTTAAAAATTTCATCTCCACTGCCTGCATCTTTTTCTTGTCTCTCTATGTGTTATATGTTACCTTTTTTCATTTCATAGGTACATCCCTGTTCCATATTAATCTTCAAACGCTTTGATATAGTCCACCATCGATTTATCCTCTTCTGTTTACCTCCTCATCTATTCTTCAACTCTTCTCAATCATGACAATGAGGATGAATGGTTTATTTAATTATTCTCTTATCTATACTAGTCGCTTTCTGCCACTTTCGGCTAATTGTTAGAACGAGGAAGAATGATGAATGATGAGCAGTGTGAGGAATGGAGGAGTAGGAGGATCGCATCCTCCCTACTTGGCGTCTTTCCTAGTTTTTGTTTTGAGTCCATTTTATGCGTAGATAAGCTGATCGAGACTGGATCCGAGCCATTATGTGCCTCCGCTGGGTATCGAACCTGGAACCCTTTTGTAAACAAAGGTTCATTCAAAATGCTGCCATCATATCAGTCTATTAAAAAATGAAATATTTATTCTCAAGCAAAATATGTTGATGTGAACATAAATACGTAATCCTACCAAATTTCATTTGTGTATAGTTATAATCATTAATTTGGGTAACACCCTAATTGCAATATTCATATATCAAATGTGAATTGATATGCTAATTGCATAGGTATGTTATTCTCAAAAACTATAGTAAAAAATAAGTAACTGAAGTAACACAGCTATCAAAATTATCGAATGACGGGAATCATGATAATAAATAACAGAATCTATTTACCAGTAGAAGGGGATTTTTTTAATATCCACATGGTTCTTTTTAAGTTTTTTTATGCAGAAGTAGCTCAAAAAGTAGCGAAGTAGCGAGTAGCGTAGCGAGCTACTTTTTGGTAAATGTAGCTCTAACTGTAGCGAAGCTAAATTTTGGAAGAGTAGCTGTAGCTGTAGCGAAGCTACTTTTAAAATGTAGCGTTCTGATCACTGAGTAATACCAAACTTCTTTTTCCCAGCAAATGATATTGAAACCATTAATAACTGTTTGCAATGTGATATTGATATCATATATGGAAAGAATAAAAATGGAGAATTTCGCTTAAAACAACTTATAAATAGGGAGCGGAAGTTGATGAAATGTCATTTTTTTTCTGACATCTCGGATACGATACCCATTAAATATACACAATATTACACTTCGTCTAGAACCAAAAAAAGGTAATTTTAAAGTGCAGTTTTTTGCATTTTTTGCCATTTGTTAGGTTTTAGGTCATTTTCCCCGATTTTCGGCATTTTCCCTTCATTTTTTTGCAATATTCGGTATATTGTTTGATCATATTTTGTCACTTCTTTAATTTTGGTAATATTCTTGAATCTTTTCACCAAGGTGAATATATGCCTATATATATCTCGCAGGATTGCAATTTACGAACAAAAGAAAAATGAACTGGTGACGGTCTTTGTTGTGCCGGGGTAAAACCACCAGTTCCATGTCTGGGACAAACTCAGATTTAAGATCAGATAAGGAGAGGCTGGAAATACCATAGCTAGACCCTGTTTCCATTGGAAATCCTCTTTGGATATTTTAATTGAATGTGCATCTGCTATCATTTGGTGCCCTTTTTTTAAAGTAAGATTGCATTTTGTTTAATTTCATTTTCATTTCAATTTTTAACCTGAAACTAACAAATTTAATGGTCATTTCTTGCATTTTTTAGGATATTCTATTGGTCATATACCTATATTTGTTAGGTCATCAACTTCCGCTCCCTACTTATAAATATTGTAGAGATATGGAGATTATTAAACCGAGAAAACCTCGTCATGTTAATATTCACACTTGTTTATTTCCTGGAATTGTCCGACCAGCGGGTGATCCCAAGAATGCGCTAACTTGTAACTTCCGTTAAACAAGGAACTGAACGGCAAACGCGAGGATCAAAACAAGATCTAGTTTAACAACCTTTCGAAGCCTAAGATGATAAAAGGGAGCTCACTCCCTGAGCTCGCTCTCATTTGAACTACGCTTATCATCGACGCTGCTTTTGGATTTCGACTCTAATCGACGCTCACATGGATAATTAGTCTCTGATTACTTACAACACATTAACACTACTGAACTACGACGACGGACACGGAGTTACGGCTGCCTAGCATGCTACAAGTCGCAAGGGATTGCTCGGTTTGGTGAGGTAAGGGTCGAAGGATAGAACCTTAGCACCTGTCACGGTTCGGTCTGCAAGAAGCATCTGGACAAGAACATCACACACCTACCAGGTATGAACAAGCGTGAATAACCTTTACATCAACTTTCCATATCTCTACCCTCCTAATCGGAGCAGGTTCAGCCAACAGATACAATTAAGCTCTACCTAAATGTATAATTGAAACTTCCCTGTGACCTCAGATCCCAGGTAAAACGGAAATTGTAGTTCTTCCTATCATAATTGGAAAGCGTAAATATTCGCACCCATTTAGAATTTTAGATTCAACAAATGTCCCTCCCCTTTTAGGAAATGACTTTTTGCGAACGCAGAGGTGCGAAATGTCGTTAAAAGACAACACAATAACTCTTCATCATTTAGGACGTACTCCAAATTATAGTATTTTGAGGTCAAAGTACAAGACTCACCAGCTGTCACATGACATATTCACCCAAATTGAAAATGTAAATGTGTATGAGGGAAAAGCTACCCTTTCAAACACAATTCAGTTAAGTCCACGATCAAAAACTTATATCAATTTGAAACTCACCACTACGACACCTAACACCCCTAAGCCTGTACTTTTTACCCCATCTGCTTCCCTTATGACTCAGCATCCAGTAGTCCTTCCCAATGCTACAATAAACCCTCAGTCACCTGTCATTCACATACACAACCCTACGGAAACCACAATCACTTTGGAAAGTGACACAATATTGGGAGAAATATCGACCTGTGAAATTTTAAGTGACGTAACTTCCGTTTGGGAAAATAAAAGCGAAGATGTCGTATTTTCATACTCTTGAAATGAAAATAGCACAGTAAAACATCAAATAAGTGAAAGTCAACAGAAATTTGACCCCTCCCTTCTCACAGTTAACCCTGATATTCCCCTAGAAGAAAGAGAAAAAATCCTAAAGCTCGCATACACGTATGCAGATATTTTTCTCTGGCCAGGGGATAAATTGACTAAAACCAATGTTTTGGAATATGACATCAAGCTGACAGATCACACCCCAGTGTATGCCAAGACCTACCCTATACCCTTTCATTACAGAGAGCCTATGAAACAGGAAATTCAGAAATTATTAGACCAAGGTGTTATAGAGCGCTGTGAAGGGAGTCCCTATCGACACCCAGTCCTATTAGTCAAGAAACCCAATCGGACTTATCGTTTTATTTCTGACCTCCGCGACTTAAACAGAGTAATAGCTCCGATTTCCTTACAATCCCCAGACATAAAAACCATCATGACAGAGATGGCTGGTAAGAAATACTACTCAATTTTAGACATGTCGAGTGCATTTTTTCAGATTCCATTAACAGAGCGATCTAAGGACATTACCGCCTTTTCTATTAACAATCTTGGCAGTTTTAGATATGCTAGGTTATGCCAGGGGTTGAAAACATCCCCCGGTGTAATAAACCGCGTAAGCGAACTTGCCCTTAGTGGAATAGACAGTTCAGAACTTTCTGTTTACAAAGGTAAAGGTAAAGTGTTCCCCTGTGCTTAGCACCACGCCATGAAGGCGTATAGGGGGTGTGGTGGTAACGCCCCACACTTTCTTGATCCGGTCGTGAGTGGGGGTGATGTGATCAGCACCACGCCCCTGACCGCCTTTACCCCCAGGGTTTCCCCCAGGTACCCATGTTATTCGATGCTGGGTGGGCGCCGGGGCAGCTTCCAACGTTAGAAAAGTTTCCGGATTTGAACCGGCCGGGGATCGAACCCGGGACCTTGAGCATGGTAGTCAGACGCGTTATCGACTGAGTCACTGATGACATTATTATTTACAGTTCAAATCTCTCACACATGATTAACATACTGGATAGAGTGTTTCAAAAGTTAAGAAAAGCATCCCTTGAATTATCACCCTCTAAGTGTAGGCTAGCTTTTACCGAAGTAAAAGTCCTCGGTAACTTGGTATCTTAAAAGGGAGTTAAGATTTCAGAGCATATTCTTAAAGCTATTTTAGAATATCCCACCCCTACCACCAAACGCAAGCTTCGTAGTTTTCTAGGACTTGTAAATTTCATTCGACGATTTGTGCAAGGATTTGCAGGCCCCTCAGAATGTGTATTCAAGCTTCTCAAAAAGAAGGTTAAGTTTCAATGGACTGATGAACACCAGAAAAGTTTCGAAACACTGAAACAAATGATCACTTCCGCCCCTATCCTCCGCCCTTATGACCCTAAGCGCCCCTCATATGTATACATTGATGCAAGCGGAAATGGGAACGGTGGAGCGTTGTTACAGCCCGATGAAGAAGGAAATTTACATCCATGTGCTTATTGTTCACGAGCCTTAACAGACACAGAGAAAAAAGCTGACACATTTTCCCTCGAAATTGCAGGTGCATATTATGTTTTGAAAACTTTCAAATTTTACCTTATGAATCAACATTTTGTGGTCCTCACAGACAATAAAGCCTTATCCTATCTTCGTTCAACTAAACACCATAGTTCTATTCTAGGAAGAAGAGCTCTTTATTTTCAGAATTTTGATTTCGAAATAAGGTATGTCAGCGCCAGTAAAAATTAACTTGCGGATGCACTTTCCCTGCAAGTTTACTGTTAGAAAAGACTAATCCAGACAAGAAAAATGATGATGATGATTATGATGATGATGATGACTTGTTCTTTCATCAAGTATTTCATGCACAAGCAGCAGATTTTGATATTAGTTCAGAACAACGTAAAGACCCCTATTTAAGAGACATTATTGACGTATTAGAAAACAAAGATAAAGCTAGTGATCCTAAGCTAGAGAAACTTTCGTATTCTTATGTACTCAAAAATGGAGTCTTATACAGGACTAATAAAATCAAAACTGGTTATCGGGATAGACTTTGTATTCCCCATGCACTAAGAAATCAAGTTTTCGATCTTATTCATGCACACAAAATGAATGGAAGTCACCAAGGTGCACAAAAGTCATATAATTTAATGCTTATGCGCTACTTTTTCGCTAATATGAAGAAATTTGTGTACGATAAGGTTCGACATTGCATCCCTTGCCAGATCTCAAAGAAACCACAAGGTTCTAAACCACATACGCTGCAAACATTTCAACCAGCCCAAATTCCTTTCCAACGAATTCATATTGACGTATGTGGTCCTCTAGTCTCTTCTAAAACGCACAAATACAAATATTTTCTATCAGTAGTTGATAGTTGTACAAGATACGTCATTACAGCTCCTTTGGCTAATCATGATGCACAAAACATAGCAACAGCTTTAGTTGAGAAAGTCTTTTTAGTCCATGGCCTCCCGGAAACGATCTATTTAGATCGTTCAACACCAAATTCAAGTTTACTCTTACGAGAGTTAGCTAATATTACAGGCGTACAACTAAAATATGTAGATACTTGTGCACATTTCACGAATGAGTTAGTTGAGAGTTCATTTAGTTACTTAAAGAAAGTTATGAGAGTTTTTGTGTTAGAGAAAAAGGCTTCGTGGTGTGACTATTTAGCTAGTGCGACGTTCAGCCACAACATTACAATCCATTCTGGATCCCTCCAGAGCCCGTATTTTACTTTGTTTGGATACAACCCAAGGATTTTAGCAGATGCAGTCCTTCCTTCGAACCCCGACAATATCTCCCAGACGAACGCACAGAGACTTGAACTCCTGACATCCATACGTAAGACCGCTCACGACAACTTACACAAGCGTTACGAACAGCAGAAAAAGTACACAGAGCGCACTTCTAGGCAAATACAGTACTCACCAGGACAACATGTATGGATTCTAGATGCCACTCCGACTCTAGGCGTGTCAAAAGCCTTTGCGTCCTCTTATAAGTATAAAGGAACTATTCTTCGCAAAGTTAACGAGAATTCCTATGAAGTCAATTTCATCGACGGTTAGGAGTAAACAAAAGACTGACACAATTACCATCTCTAGACTCAAAGCCCGCTACGACTAGTGCCATAAAAACCCCACTAACATATACGCTAACATTCATTACCACTCCACTCCGTTCTCACTCTCTTTAGCCTCCTCGCTACGTACATTGCACATGCTAACATCCCATGATCCAGCATTTCCTCACGCTCATCGACCCCCCCCCCTTTTTCCCACTTCCCGTGCTCGCACTGCACTTCTTCGTTAGAACGAACTCATTTTTATTTTTAACAAGACCAGAATTACAGAATGCTATCTTAATCGTCGGAACATTTATAATACATCTCTTGCCTAATAATTAATTTCTACTCATATTTTAATGTTATTTTATAATTTTGCGATTAAACGCATAGTAATAGTTAGAACATATCACTTAGCTGATTTGACTAATAAGTACTTAGCGCGTTTATGATTCTAACTAGCAAACATTTTTTTTCCCATTTGCTGGTACATATACGCTCAAATGAAAAAAAAGTACAAAGAAAGAAAGAAAGAACTAAGATAGAACAAGATGAATGATTTAAAGAACAAATGAACTGCGTAGAACTTGCTGAACTTTTTGGCTTTTTGGCCATAGCAATTTTTTTTTATTTACGCTCAGGTGTAACGCGAACTGCTTCTTTGAAAGCTGCAATGCACTAAATATGTTATCAAAGCATATAATAAATATAGGCAAATGTTCCCACTCTTTCCTTTAATTTTATAGTTCAAATATTGATAGCATACAACATGGTATAGCTCATATCCCATGAAATTAAAACCTACTCTCTTTTTCCATGAACTTTCGATAAACATATTACTTACTCTTTTTCACTTCTTTTTCATTTTTTTTATTAGCAGCGAATCGAAGGCGCTTAATCCTTTGACCACAATACACGTAAAATTCTTGCAATTGTATTATATACTACATTTAAACATATTACAGAAATAAATGTCTCGTAATCACTTAGTTCGTTCTATTATCGCTGAACTCCCCTTTCTTTTCTCATTTCAGACTCCTACCACAAGATGTCTCCCGCTCATTATGCTATTATCACATCCATCGTGATAGCTCTTCTCGGCATACTTATTTTATTGGCATTATTAATTATATCTTGCTGTTGTTCCCCCAAATCACCTGTCACGACACCCCAACAACGATTAAAGAAACCTTCCATCAGAGCCCCGATTGCTTTACAATCAATTTCGCATGCCCCGGAGACACCAGTCATTCCCACACCTCCCCCTCTTCCCCCGACCCCTTTCACCTCTGGTACGAAACAAATAAATACTCCAACTCAATGTACCACCATTCTTTCGAAAGAACGCCGACTTCAGGCACCTCAAGTGAAGCCACCGCCGCCCCCGGCTCCTATCCCGGCTAAGCCGATTATTCCACCTATTCCCCCCCATTCCCCCCGGCGAACTTCCCTCATGTAAACCTGTCACTCATAAACAGGTCCCCTTAAAAACTCTACGTCATATAAGCAACAATGCCCCTTCGCCGTCACTACGATCAGATATTACCTCCCCTCCCCCCGCAATAATTCCCAAGTTTTATATGAAAGTCTTTTTTCTGTCGACTTTATCACCCGCCATCATCTATTATAACTCTGCTCCACTACCTTTTACATTTTTCCTAATTTTTCCCTTTTTGCGCTTGTTTCATTCTCATCGCCATGAATGCTACTGGATGGATTCATCATGACGACCTCCTGCCTGTGCTTCCGAGCGAGAGATCTAGGCTCATCGCAGAGAACGACGACGATCTTGTGGACTTCCAGTACCAAAGGACCCAATCCTGTCTGGACCGCTTGGCTGATCTTTTTCCCATCTTCCCGGACGCGATGCAGAACTGGAGCGCTTTGCTCAGGACGTCTCTTGACCCGAAGCGCCATCGCAAATTTGAATTCCAGACTACGATTCACATGACGTCACGGCGACCTACATCGGCAAGGCCCCTCCCACTCAGTGCGTACTGCCCTTGTTTACCTAATATCATGTGATACGCATCGTCCTTTGTCATCGGCTGAAAGTGTGTTCCAGTGTTCAGCCTCCATCAATTAACGGCAGGCACGCATATTTAGTACACAAATATGTCGTTTACAGCGCCAAAGTTTGTGACCACGGGTACTGCCAATATTTTAGTGGATTTCAATTCTAACGCCATGTGTGAGATAAAAGTGTTCGTTAAGTGTTTTTATTGTCTGCTGCAAAGAACGTCCCGCCTATGGCGACATGAAGTCTACAGGCGTTGCCATGGTAGCATTACCTCAATGCTCCGCCCAACCTTGTGTGTAATTTTCAGTGTGTACTTTGAACTCCGCAAACAGTCAACAAAACCACGTGCGTGGTGCGGCGTTCTTTTGCTGAGTAATGACATGTGTTTTTCTGTTATCGTGTTGTCATCGTTAATTCAAAACTAGTTCAGTGTCCAACCTATATGATTATTTTTTTATCCATGCCTCAATACTTCGTTATTGATACTCGTACTCTGTGAGTACACAAGAGGCTTTGACCTACAGTTTTAATTATTTTTTCTCAACGGTGTTTGGTGCTATGATTTTTTTTTGATGATATGACTATTTTGGTGATTTCAATTTTTTTATGGTGATGTGAATCTTATGGTGAATGGATTGATGTATTGGTTTTCTACGGCTTTTTGATATGTTAATAAACGATAATTTTTAAATATAACCTCCTCCGGAGAAGGTAGTCGACCATCACAGATTGGTTCGATTAACTCAACAAGGGGAATGTAGAGATATGGAGATTATTAAACCGAGAAAACCTCGTCATGTTAATATTCACACTTGTTTATTTCCTGGAATTGTCCGACCAGCGGGTGATCCCAAGAATGCGCTAACTTGTAACTTCCGTTAAACAAGGAACTGAACGGCAAACGCGAGGATCAAAACAAGATCTAGTTTAACAACCTTTCGAAGCCTAAGATGATAAAAGGGAGCTCACTCCCTGAGCTCGCTCTCATTTGAACTACGCTTATCATCGACGCTGCTTTTGGATTTCGACTCTAATCGACGCTCACATGGATAATTAGTCTCTGATTACTTACAACACATTAACACTACTGAACTACGACGACGGACACGGAGTTACGGCTGCCTAGCATGCTACAAGTCGCAAGGGATTGCTCGGTTTGGTGAGGTAAGGGTCGAAGGATAGAACCTTAGCACCTGTCACGGTTCGGTCTGCAAGAAGCATCTGGACAAGAACATCACACACCTACCAGGTATGAACAAGCGTGAATAACCTTTACATCAACTTTCCATATCTCTACCCTCCTAATCGGAGCAGGTTCAGCCAACAGATACAATTAAGCTCTACCTAAATGTATAATTGAAACTTCCCTGTGACCTCAGATCCCAGGTAAAACGGGATTACAACAATATATTAAATTATGTGGATACTTGATGTGAAATGTACGATCCACGATCAGAGAGCCTGAATGTTGCATTGAAAACTGCAGAGAACAATGACTGACTTATGAACAGTGAAAGGTTTTTCCATGCTTCAATGGGACTTTATTTATAACTATAAACAAACAAGGGAGAAGGACACAGGTTGGTATGATGAACTAAATTGTAATCTAAAAGTTTTAATTGAAGAAACAAAACACGTTCACTGTACAAAATGGGGCATTCAATTTCAGGCACATTACACTAACTGAAAGAATATTTTCAAAATTAATACTATCCCCGTTCTTCACCTTTTTCTCAATTGTCACAAATGTCAATTTCATTTATATTCTCTGTATTCTCATTGGGACAAACTACCACATCCATGCCCGAACCGAGTATTGGTAATATCGCACGCTAGCCAATAATTCCCGAGGAAACGTTTGATGCGCGGTTTAGGCACAACTGGTTGGAATCACACTTTCATCTATAGATCCAATTTTCTTACTGTGCATAAAGTGGACTTAAAAAGAAGAAAAAAATCGAGGAAAAGCGCTTCAAGGTTTCGATGAGTTCCAAGTGCCTTGATGAGGCGAAGCTATAACATGATTTTCAAGTGGTCAAGTGGCCCCGTGGTAGCGGATAAGTTTCACGTACAGAAGGCTTTGAGTTCGATTCCCGTTCTATTGCCCTATTTTTTTAAATAGCCCTAGCAACTAATTATTGCATTTTATTTAATAATTTATTGGAGTAAAAGTTAAATACATTTTTACTTTATTTTTGGGTGGAAATCTTTCCTTTACCGTTTTAACCTTTTACACGCCGAATTGTCTTTGGATTTGAAATTAATGAGTTTTTCAGTACTTTTTGTCTCTTTGGTGTACATTAAAGAGAATTATTCAAAAAACTTGTTATTTTTTATTTTCTCTATACGTAAACTGGAGTGTTCCCAATTGGGAACATTGGCGTTTCATGTGAAGTATTATTACAGAGTTTTCTAATTATAATTCAACTCGACCAGCTTTTTTCCATTTATATAGTAGCATAGTAAATGTACAGAAATTTTACATATAAGCTTACAGAGAGTGAGACAACATTACAACCTTCTAAATACAAAATACTAATACAAATACATAATTGTATAACATAATTGTATAAAAATGAGAAAACATTATTGTGCAATTTTACTCAAGGAGAAAATGATTTGTTTTATTGAAAATGTAGCTATACCAAATTTTAAATATATGTAGTTTACACATTTGAAAATGAAAAAAAATACAGACACACAGAATGTCCTAAACTGGTGATAAGCCATGGAAAGCTGGGAAGCCCCCCATTCCTTTATTGTACTTTAGTGAGGTTCAGGGACACCAATCGTCTTCTTTGATTGCCGAGAGTACAGCTTTGCTGTTCCTAATGGCAAGTGTGTCTGGCAGTTGGATGCCAAGGTGACTATGGAATTATCATTCCATCTACACATGTAAATATCACCATCACATCGAATGTCAAACTCTCCTCTTTTCTTTATCTTCATTTCATTTGTGGGAACCAAGTGACATCTACCGGTCCTTCCTTCTCGTACTGTACCTATTGCTTTGAACCCCTCTATTTTCAGCTCTTTCAGCAATGTGTGTGAGGTAAAGAAATTGTCAAAGGAAACTTCAACTTGCAGAAGATTAGTGACAACATTCAATAAGGCTGTCACCACTATAGTCCCAAGTGGAGAGTTAGATTCATCTTCTTCCTTTCCTTGATAGATTTTCATAACATAAGGATATCCATCACTTGAACTAAGAGTCCAGATTTTGAATCCGAAACGCATCGGTTTTCCCTTTATGGACATCTCTCAAGAATGATGCCCATAATAGGGAATCATTGATTCGTCAATGCTGAGTTGTTTATGAAAAATTCCATATTGCTGAAGATCGTTGTTTAGCTCATCATATAATGGTGAAATTTTTCCAAGTTTATCCCCTTGTTTCAATTGAGTATTGTCCATAACGTGGAAATATTTCTTTATATCCCGAAACTTCTGCCTGGGCATCGCAGTTGGGACAATTGGTACAGTCACGTCTTCTGCTGTTGACCAGTACATATCTTCTCTTGGAACATTGTCATAACCGCTGATTAGAAGCAAACCAAAGAACTGAGCTATGTCATGTTTGGTGAATGTCACAATTTTGCCCTTTTGAGCTGTATATAGGCACGTCATTGAAGATAGATGCTCGAGGTATGTCTCTGGTAAAATTTAAGAAACAACTCAATAGGTTCCAGTGGCAGTAATTCAGGGTGTTTGTCGGATAAGCACTGAAATGAATCATCGCAATGGAGCGAATTGTTTTCTATAATCGTAGACTTCTTCCACGAAGGATGTCCTTCCTGTTTACTTGATGCGCCTTTAGCCTTTCTTGATGTGGTTGGCTGAAGAGACTCCGGAGTAGATTGTTCCACGTTAGTTGTGACAACCAATTCACCACACATCTGAAGGATCCACTTCTTCCAAAACGTTGTCATCAATTTTTTCCTCATCGGTAACATCTGCAGTTTCTTCTGGAGGCAACTGACAAATATCCCCTACATCTCCAATGTCTTCAGTATCGTCATCTAAAATTTCATTCAAATACTGAAAAGCTGCTTCCAATGTTAGGAAACGATTCGATGCCATGTTGTTCGTAAAAATGTTGTTGAAAGACCAAATTTTATAACAACGATACGGCATGAATCAACAGAAACAGCTAACAGAACGTGGCACAAAACACGCCGGGATCTTTGTTATACAAAAAATGTAAAAACAATTATTTCAAATGTACTTGTAGCCAACAATAAGCATGATTTTATTTCCATTGTTGACCAAGTTACAAAACAATCTTGCCTCACAACTGTGAGAAAGAAAAATTTATCTTTAGATTTTTGTGCGAGTTATTTTTTGTCTGTAAGTATTGTTCATGCAAAATGCCAATGTTCCCATTTGGGAACATGATAGTAAACTTAGGTCCAGACTAATAGAAATCAATGAAAAACCCATTCTAATGCATTTGATGCAATACTATCATTATGTTCTGCCCGATTATGTACGAAGAAGAAAAAGTAATTGATTTGGTTGTAAATAAAAGATATATAATATTATGAATGCAATTTTAACAATTTTGGTGTAATTTCACAGTATACTATCCAGACGATAATAATGAAAATATTAATTAAATGTTGTTAATAGTAAATATACACCCAAAATTAATAGATAAAACAAGAAAACTATAAAAAGTCTTGTTTCAGTATGGTTGAAATTGAAAATTAGTTGATGTTTCCAATTGGGAACATTGGCAGGTAAAGGGTTAAATTTTATTTGTGCAAATTATTTTATACGATAGTTTTTCACATTTCTCATCATTTTACAAACATACTCAATAAAATGTTATGCCTGGCGAAAAGTATACATTTCTTTCGAGAAAATGATCCAGAAAAATATATAATACTATTCACAAGAAATTATTGTAATCGTTTGAAAAACAAAATTCAATTCAAAATTCAACAATTCGCACAGCAAATAAAATAAGAATGTTCGTAATAAATAAATTGAAATATATATAGTCGCTCGAGTTAAGAAAAAAATTGGAGGCAATCAAACGGGAATCGAACCCAGTATTTCCTTCGTGTCAAACTAACACGCTACCACCCCACCACCTGTTCTTCTGTCAGTCGGACAATATAATCGTCTTGTGAGTAACGATTCCTAAGTTTCTAATGTTTGAAGCGCTTGTAATTGTTGTTGTTTGTCACGGGGTTATTTTTACTGCAACATTTGAGCACACAATCCAAACATACGTAAATTTTATACACAGAAAACATGGGTTTTCTGCACATAATTACGGAGCATGCACTCTGTCAAGGACTAGAAGGAACCTCGCAAAAGTTACTGAAGCTTCTCTGCGGTGCTGACAGTTGGCCCCGGAGTCACGTGGTATCTGCTTTATCAGTCGACATGACCTTGTGCCTGCAGAACCAGCACACTGAAGTGAACGAAGGTATTTTACGTGATTTGTAAGCTGAAAGAAAACATGCCACGCGTTACAACAGACAGAGCTTTGTCTTCAGCTTTTGGGACAGACAAACCACACTAGGCATACACACAAAGTATAATGTAAGATAAAAGCAAATTATTTCTCCGTCTCCTCACACTGACAATTTTATTGCCTTTTTTGGGGTTATTTGACCACAGAAATGGATTATATTATTGAAGTCGTATCTCGTGTGATGGCTTGGTTCAGTATGCTGATCAGGTTTTCTGACAAAAGCAGGACGAGCTACCTAAGAACAGTAATTTTCTATCTTTTATATCTCCTTCCTTCATCATCCGGTATAAGGAAGACGAGCACATACCAAAAATATGTAAGAGAAATATTGCTAATTTGGTAACTTGTCTTGCAATTGAATTTCTGTCATGAACAGCTGCAAAGAAACAAAGGCATTCCTTTTTAAAGATTACATTGAATAATTGTTATTTGATCAGGAAACTAAAATGACTTCAGTATTCCCATGCAGTACACAATAGATTCTAAAGACACACTAAAAAATACTACTGTTCGTTTCAACGTATTATTTCAACAATCAAGACACAAAATAAAGATCATGCTCAAGAAAAATTATGTTTCTTTGATTATCAAGTGCATTACGTGGTTAACATCAAGTTTCGATTTGAGGGTTATCCAAATATTATTAACTTTGAAAATAGTCTTTCAGTTAGTGTAATGTGCCTGAAATTAAATGCCCTATTTGTAACCGTGAACGTGTTTTGTTTCTTCAATTAAAACTTTTAGTTTACAATTTAGTTCATCATACCAACCTGTGTTCTTCTCCCTTGTTTATTTATAGTTATAAATAAAATCCCATTCGAGCATGGAAAAACTTTCCACTGTTCATAAGTCAGTCATTGTTCTCTACAGTTTTCAATGCAACATTCAGGCTCTCTGGTCGTGCATCGTACGTTTCACATCAGGTATCCACATAATTTAATATATTTATAAGTTGTTTTAAGCGAAATTCTCCATTTTCATTCTTTCCATATATGATATCAATATCACATTGCAAACAGTTATTAATCGTTTCAATGCCATTTGCTCAAGAAAAAAAAATGTTATTACTTTATATTCGAATATGCAAACGCAAGTATCAAAGTATTTCTTTAGACAGCACTCATGATTTTGAAACGTGGAAAGGTAATCATTTTACGGGAAACGTGAAAGTTGGTGTGTGTTGACAGACTGTAGCTACTGCCATATTAGCAATGACAACTAGGAAGCGTTCTCAATGATCACGTGGCTCCATGTTTTTCGCTAATAAATAACTGCGCTTTTGCAACACATACACAAATACATCGTCGCTAAGGAACATCAAATTTTAATCTTTGCTGCTTTCAGATTACCAACATACGAACTGGCATGCAATTCAAAACGTTTTACAGAAACATCAGTTTTATAAATAAGGTTGTATGAAATTAGACAAAAAAAATCCTTGCGCTGGGCTCGAACTCGGGTTGGCTGCATGCTAGTCCGACAAGATAACCAACACTCCAAACGAGAGAACACGAAACTCTTTCGCAAGTAGTCGACTGAAACGCAAGTTAATTTTCAGATTGCTAATTCCCAAGGTATAACATGCCTAGGCAGATGTGTCTTGCATTTTCTGTACTTTTGTTATTTCAGTCACTTTGGTCTCTCCCTAGGTTAATCACGGCAATAATGAGGAATATTTTTTTGACAAAGATGATAAACACACACACAAGAGTAATCACCCTCGCAAGAAAAGGCCAGAACTCGAGTCTGGAACCTTCGACGCGAGGTGTGTTTCTTATTCTAACTATATCTGTGTGTTTTCGTTAGATTCATGGTATTTCGTGAGTTGATATGAATGAAGTAAATAAATAAGACAAGTGGGTGGAACGGACTGGGGAATCGTAGCTACAAAAACCATTGAGAAGATATTCATCGCCTAGATAGAGAATCTTTATATCCCCTTGTGATAGAGAACTTATTACAAGAATGAAAATACAGATTAAACGAACACATTTGTTGTGTATCCTTTCGTCAGAATGCCTAGAAAACAATATTACATACTTCTTCACTAATAGAAAAGAATAAAAAAAATTTCCTTGGTGGGGATCGAACCTAGTCCTCACTGATGAAAGCTCTGTACGCTAACCAACACTCTATCAATAACACAAAGTTTTCCTTTTTCCAGTCAGTCTGTTTACTTCCTCAACACCTGAAGACGAAAATGCATGTTAATTTCTCTCATAATTGTTTCATAATCTATTAATAGAAACCACGTATGTCAAATATAGATGCATTATTTCTGTGAAAAATCCCATGTTTCGCACATCGTGCTTCTCCATGTACTGTTATTTGGACATTCACTTGGAAGTTAAAACTTAGCTTTGTGTGTTTGTTTTCGCGTGCACGTGTGTTCAATGTTTTTCTGGGTATTATTTTCGTTCAAAGCATTAATATAATTGTAAAATATGGAATTTTCTGTAATGCAAGGAGTGAAAAAACCCAGTCCGTCAGGTTCGTTCCCAAACAACATTAAATAATGGAACGTAACGTGGAACGAGTATTATTCCATGTCGAGAACACGATATATTACGATCGACAATCTTCATCTCTTAATTCTCTTTGGCATCACTGCTCAATTTACAGAAATGTATACCCGTGACTGGTATACAAGCCGCAGAATTGCAATGCTGGTTGGGTTGTCTAGTCACAAGGCGCTTGGTGGTCAGACATGGATGGCTTGTTTCAGTGCTTCCTCAATAAGGTCGTTACAACCCAACAGTTTCCGTGATCGTACAATCAAAGGATCCTGGATTCGATGCCCGGTGGAGGCACATAGTGGTTCGGATCCAACTTTAAACTAAAGGCCCAGTCCCAATTAGCCATACTGTGCATAAAGTGGACTTAAAACACCAACTCAATCAATCAATCAATAATTAAGAAGTATTATCCCGTGAGGTGTCAAATCATACAAGAGACAGCTGTGTCCAGGTCAGTACACAGGGGAGTGTTCCTCGTTCATTAAAGTGAAATACGAGGCGTATCATGACATGTCACTGGAAATGCGTTGTGAATAGGGTTATTAATTTTTCACTTACAAGAGAGCACCACTCTCAACTTTAACGATTTCTTTTCCGCCACTACAACTTGAATTTGATATTTAAACTCAGTGACACAAATTTAAAACCCGATTAGAACTTACATATTCGTGAACGAAGAATCTACAGACACAGACAAGAAAAAGAGACACTAGGGTCTTCAAATGCGTTGCGTTTATTGCCTAAATCAGTGGATTTTAACAGCAACTTTTCATTGGTAACTTATTTATTTATTTACTCACAGTTTCAAGTACAGTCTTATTTGGTCATTTTACACTGAAACAACATAAAGTTGTAACACAAAATAACAAAAGATAAAAACAATAACAAGGTGGGATAGATTTATATGTTCTTGGTCAGTAATATACAAATATTACGTTCTGGAAGGAAAATATCTACATTCAGGGGAAGTTTGTTATTGATTTTTGGGAGCCTGTAAAACAAGGAACGTTGTAGAAGGGATAGCCTAGTGGTTGGGTTGTGGAAGAGTTTAGGTTGCGCGTTTGCTTTTGGGGTACTCTAAGTGTGAATTTACTGATTAGGAGATCTGTTCTGATTTTGCCATTTATTATCTTGTATAAAAATTTCATGTCAGCTAGATCACGACGAAAGTATGGAGTGTGAATATTCAGAGCAGCCATGGCGTCTGATTTGGATACATGTCGAAAGGAAGTTATTCTATGGCGAACAATTGCAAGAAAGAAACTGAGAACAGAATCTATTCTGGTGAGATTGGTTTTTGAGGCCATTGCCCAAATTGGGGAACAGTATTCAAGGATGAGCGAGATGAAAGATTTAAAGAATAAAGCAAGAGATAATGGGCTTTGAATTTTGTTAAATCTGTATAGAAGACCGATAAGGCGCATGGCTTTTTTAGTGATAGCTATAATATGATAATTAAAAGTGAGTTTTTTATCCATGATAATACCTAGGTCCTTTTGGGTGGAAACGTTTTGGATTGGATTGTTTTCAATAGAATAAGTAGACACCACTTTGTTCTTTTTTAGGGAATAAGTAAGGAAAGAGCATTTCTGAGGGTTTAGTTCTAAACACCACTTAACAAGTTCTGTGAGAGAATTTTGAAGAATCATCATGTCATGATGCGATGAGATCTCCTTGAAGAGTTTAAAATCATCCGCAAACAAAAGTATATTAATAGGGAGGGAGGACAGTTTTTCAGGGAGGTCGTCCATGTACAGAAGGAATAGGAGCGGCCCTAAGACACACCCCTGAGGAACTGCAGACAAAACACCGTCGTACAGTTAAGCAACACCCACAACGATTTGTAGAGAAGAGAGCATTTCAGGATGTAGATGTCCCATTTTTCCTCACCTGTATTGTATATTTTAATTTTTCTCCATCACTGTACTAAAGTAAAATATCTGCAAAAAATATAAAGCACGAAAAATATTTCAATCGTTAAGTTTCGTCAGTTCTGCGAAATACCATACTCTCAATATATTGATGAATTTATATTTTTTCTGGATGTATAGTGACGCCGTAGAAATGAGAGGGCACAGGTTTTATTTTTTACTTGCTTTGGAAGATTTTGTTTAATGTTTATTATGTTTATTAGAAAAGTTTATGTGAGGATTTTGCAATACCATTTGGTGCCAGTACAGTGGCCTATGTTGGCCTTTCTTCCTCTTTTATTTTCTTTCCTTTATTCTCTCTTTATCTCTTGGTTTGATGTTTATTTTTTATTTTTCTTCCTGTTTCTCTATCAATTTCTTACTTTCTTGTTTTCCCCTTTCTATCATTCTTCTTACATTGTTTTCTTTTCATCTATACATCTTAATTACTTCCTTTTTTGTTTCTCTTGCTTCCTCTATCTCTACCTCGAGGTTTGAACTAAATTTTCTCCCTTCTTCGTTTCACTTGCTTGTTCTCTCTCTCTCTCTCTCTCTCTCTCTCTATCTCTCTCTCTCTCTCTCTCTCTCTCTCTCTCTCTCTCTTCATACATCTCTTAAGAATAGCCAAATTCGGATTTTTTATAAATCCGGAATCCGGATAGTAAAAACGGAGAATCCGGATTTCGGATAAAATCCTGATTTCGAAGGGAATCCTGATTTCAGTGTTGCTGCGGTAGTATTGTACAAAGTTCTTTGTTTCGGCTAAACATGCCCACATTGCTTAATGGCTCCGTCGTAGCAGTTGCACAAGGGCGATATTTTGATAGATTGGAGATGTTCGGGCTTCAGTTTAATGCGCAAGCACTTTCTGATGCCGAAAGAATGTAATCATTTGCATCTTCATCCTGAGATTACATGCTTCGGAGTTCAAACAAATGATGTCGTATACAAGACAAAATATAATATATATATTTCTTTCTGCTATCGACCAAACCTTTCTGGATCTCATGCATTGTTGGCGCGGGGAAGAAGGTGCGAAGGTTTTTTACAGAAACACTTAATCCTCCGCATCTGCCATGTTACGTTATGTATGACTTACTAAAAGATTGTCGTCATATTCGAGTAACACCGCTCTCATTGTAGACAACAGACATTGATCGTAATCTGAAAAAGAACTCGCATTTGCTTTCCTTTATTAGGTGGGGGGGGGGGGGGGGCTGTTGTCTTTCTTCCGCCATTACTATTTTTCTTGTTAAAAATTAATTTTCCTTTCTTAAGACACAGTATATGGTCATTGGCCTGCATAAACAAGCTTTGCTCGTTTCAAATTACAAAACATGCGCTTGTAGTGGCCTAAACAAACAAAACTGAAACAAGTCACCGGTAGTTTCCAGTTTCATTGTCCTATTTTCATAAAAAGCCTATTAAATATTTATTGGTATTCGATGTAATGCATTCATTATTTTCAACATCATCATCCACCCAATTTCATTCCACACCCCCTCAGCACACCTATATGATTAATACTCGCGCCGCCGCTGCTCTCGTATCATTAATGCAAAAATATTCACATTACATCTGACTGTTACGGAACTGATCTCATGTACCAACTTTTTGATAATCTGTACCAATTATTAATGTCAAAAAAGAAAACATAACGTAATGCAATCGTTTCATAAAAGAAGGGAAATATACTGTATTACTAAGCTTAGTCGGTTTCTTTCATGGGCGGCGCCATAAAATTTTGACCGGCAGGGCAGGAGCCAAATACTGATAAATTAGGGTTGACAGATTTGAGATTCACACACAGATATTCTCTCGCACTCTCCCAAATTACTTTGTATTTCTTTCGCCTTTTCTCATTGCTATTGTACTTCTTATTTACCCTTCCATAATTTTTTCTCTGCTTGTATTACCCCCGTCTCCCCTCTCTTTGTGTTTTAAACGACACATCTGCGTTAACGGTAATCCATTCACCAAATCGTCTGATTGAAATTCTCTTTATCTCCTCCAGTCTAGAAGAAAATAGTAACTGGTGTAGTCACCTGTTGTAAAGCCTCTTGGCTATCATTCCTATCTTTCGACCACACTTTAAACTGTAGGTCCAGTCCCGATTAGCCTTACTGTGCAAACAGTGGACTTAAATCACTAACTCAATCAATCCATCTTTCCTGTGTGAATATTGATATGGCCTCCCTACTTCTTTCATTTATGTGTACCTTCCTTGATGCCCTTCAATTGGTCAGCATGTACTTTGCTTTGTACGTACAGGGGATATTTTATCTTATCCCTTTAAATTATGAAGAAATTTACCATAGCCCACACTTTATTAGTGAAACGACATATTACGTTAATTGATTTGATTTATTTGTGGTATTTAACTTCACTTTTCTTCCACTTTTGGCTAATCGCGAAGATGAGGATGAATTGTGATAAGATTAAGCAGACGAAGGGACTCTCAAAAACACACATAAGCAGATCACAAAATCAAAAAAGCTCCACGTAGGATTGTACTGGCTGTGAGTCTAGACGCCATAGTCTCGTTAGTCTTCTAAATGCAGTCCAGGGTGAACTACGTGGAAGACAGTCTGACATTGGGTTGGTAGATTAGAGTACTTATATTGTTAAATTCATGAGACAATAATTGTTATTTAAAATATGGATCCAAATCAGTTTTCCCTCCAAAACTCGCTTTTCCTCTGTAATCCGTTATCCTTCCAGAACCTTTTTGCCTCCGAAATCCGGATTTTATACGCAATCTGGATTCTCTCTGAAATCCGGATTTTATCCAAAATCTGGATCCCCTCCGAAATCCGGATTCCCATCGAAATCCGGATTCCAGATTTCAAATTTTCCGGAATCCGGATTCCGGAATTTTTTTGCCATCTCTATCTAGCTATCTCTTTTTTCCTTACATTCAGTCTCTCTCTTCGTATTTATATTATTATTATTCTTTCTTTCTTATTATATCGCTTGTTTTCTTTGTGTCTACATCTGACTTTGTACTAAATTTTACCTTTCTCTTCCTTTCATTCTGAAATCTCTTGCTATCTCTTGTTTTATGTCATAAGTTGTACATATATTTCCCCTTATCTCTTTCCTTGTATGTTTCCCTTTCGCCCTCTATCTCAAACCTTGCACTTAATTTTTCCCTTCTTCTTTGCTTCATCTTTCTCCATATCTTTCTTTATACTTTCTCTTTCAAATTTCTCTCTTTCTCTTTCTCTACCCGTTGCTTCTCTTTGTTCCTTTCTTTGTTTATCTTTGTTTCTTTTCATATGTTTCTGCTTCCGTTTCTTTTTATCTTTTTCCTTCTTTCTCCTTCCTTTGATTTCTTACTTCCTGCCTTTCTCTTTTCTATCTTTCCCTTCTTCTAATTCTCTGTCACGTTTCAATTCACATGTTTTTATTCATTCTCTCGGCGATTAACATAACAATGTGTAGACAAAAGTTTTGACTGGTTATTTTAAGAGATTCTTTAACAGATCGATTGAAAGGCTGTGGTTTCGGTCATTGAACTGTGTAGTCTAAGAGACTTTCTGAATAACTGTTATATAGCACTATGAGTCTCAGATTCATATTTTCCACATAGCCATTCATTAGCTATAAATCAGTACACAAAAGTTCTCAAAAAATGTTATTTGAGTATTGTTTAAAGCACTAGACACTGGATAATGTCCAATTAATCTTGCATGCCAATGTAAAACTATCGTTATTAAACTAATAAGGGTCTGGCGTCTGTACCCACAGTCAGAATAGTCCTCTGTGACACTAGTGGTGGGTCCTGTCAATGTGTCCTTTATTGTCCTTTGAATAATTTCAGGGGTGTAAGCCTCTTTACAAGACCCAGAAATCTCAACCTCACTTCCACGAGGCTCTGGCGTCTGGACCCATAGTCAGCAAAATACTTTATGGGAATTGTGTGAGGTACATATGTGTGTTTGCGATCGTCCCTTCATCGATTTCATCTTATCACCATTCATCTTCATCTTTGCAGTTAGCGAAAAGTGTCCGAAACGTGAAATGAAGTAAATCAAATTATTCATTTCATCAATTGCACCAACTCACCATTCATGCTCGTCGTTGCGATTAGCCAAAAGTGACAGAAAAGTGACGTGAATTAACCAAATCAATCAATCAAGTAAATATTCTGAAATAGGTAAGAGAAGGAAAAAGGGGGAATTCTGGAAAGGAATCGCAAGATTTGTCAGCTAAGGATGCGACATTTTTATTAGAAAATTTGCCCTGCAAGTGCACATCGAAGTGTTTCATATAAATCCCCACGAAATATTTCCAGGAGGAAGTTTTCGTCTGATAGAATAGACAAGCATGCTGTAACAGATTCCGACAGATGCCTTTATTCCTTTCTGAAATACGGTTCCCGTCAGCCCTGCACAATGTTCTCGTGGGCTGTGAAGATTTTATCCTTCAGTGAAGCTCCTTCTTAAGATGAGGAAGAGAACGCACGCCCTGAATAGAAGCCAAAGATGTTCTCTCTTCGTAAGTGTTTTGCACCAGGCACGATCTCGCGGAATTCCATCCTAATGCCGAAAGAGTCGTTTTCACTACATCATTCTCTAGATTCCCCAGTCGGTATTCGATAAAACTGGCTTATATGTGATTCAAGGGGCGTAACTTTTCAAAGAATACTCATGGAGTCGGACTGGAGATTGAGTTTAGTCGATTGGTGGAGAAAAGGCCACTATTTTGTCTTCTAGTCTTTCTACTTTCTAATCTACTTTTTCACTGTTCTGTCGCTAGACTTTCTGTCGACCTCCGTGGCGGAGCGGTTAGGACAGCGCGCTACGACTCGAGGGAGCCTCGGTTGGAATCCAGGCTTGGGTATTTGTGTTCCTTGTGAGTGCCCCTTTATCAATTTCATCATATCATCACTCATTCTCACCGTCACGATTAGCCTCAAATTGCAGAAACTCGACACAAAAAGGTAAATAAAGAAACATTCGATCCGAGTTTTCAAATTATATTTTTGAAGAGTCAATAAGAGTCAAGATAGAACCCAAGCATGAATGTTGACCAAACAGAGCACATGCTATTGACACCGAGTATCTGAAGCCACCTCTAGATGACGAATTCAATTGTAATGGCGGCCGCTTGAGATGTAAACAATGTATCGCAAATCCGAAATTGTCCATGAAATTCTTTCGTGTAAACTAAATACGTACGTACTATCTGCTATAATAATTTTTAAAGAATTTACATAGCAAATTCTAGCAAACATGTCAAGGGAAATGCTTCCTTTAAAGCAGACCCGAGAAAATAAATCAACATTACACTTCTTTCGAGTTTGAAATATGTCCCGCTTCTTCCCTTGGAAATAATTTATCTTTGTTAAGGCTAATCTCTAGACTATTTATTTCTTTTCATGCCGTACACACTCCCACGTTTTGGACAAATGTGATCTTGTCGAATTTCACTTAGATCGTGCACATGAGTAATTTCATACTATTGAATTTCAACGACTTTCAACTGCATTCAATTGAACTTGTTCGTGATTTTGCAGTGTTTAAAGCGTCGTTTGTTCTTGTTTCTGCACTCAAGCGTACGCAAGAATATTTTTCGGAGGTGAGCAAACATAGATATTGTTCTAAGGGAGCCAGGATACAAAATTAAATATTTAGTAAGTACTATTTTTAAGCTATATTTTAAATGTTATTGAAAAACAAAAATGGTATTCGGGGGTCATTTCAAAGAGAGTTTGCATTTCTTACATACTTGCAAAATTTCATAAAATCAGATATGTTAATAATGTTCAAGTCACAAGTTCAAAACGTTTAAAATTGAGGATATTTCATAAAGCTTGTATATACACTAAATTGTAAAATGTGCATAACTTTATAATGTTAACGAGGATTTGACAATCGTGAAATTGTTCAGGTAACTAACTAATGAGGGTGTTAACTTAAAGACATATGTCAGTTCGGTTTGAATAATTTACAAAAAAAATCAAATTATGTATATTCAGATTATTTGCATGTAAGAACACAAAATATTATATCATAAAGAATCTAAAGGCAAGGGTTCGAGGCTGATAAGCATGAGTGTTAAATACCACGGTATTTTGAGGGGTCTTGAGTCTAATTTTACTCTGTGTTCTAGGCAGATGTGTTGGGATTCTCGACACTATTAAAACTATAACTGCACACATTACTACATCCAAATTTAACCCACCTTCAGTACCCAAGTTCCAGTCCTCGTGATGTTACCATCTGGATGAATTCGTCGCTTTTTAAATAATAAACGTTGTAGTAAAATTTATTCAGTGGTTAGTCTTATCTTTTAATACCTACCTTGGAGAGAGGTTTCAGTGTAGGCCATTGAAGTCTAAATGTCCCCGGCTAGAGGAACTAATTGGAAACGCTCTATGGAAAGTAAAACATTTACCACTAACGTTTTCCCCGAATTTTTTTACTGATTTCACTTGAAAATTTTTATTTTCTCAAAATGACAAAATAGCCCTCCCTCTACGTACGCCAGTATTTCTGAAGTAAATATTTGTACGATAGATCTACTGTAACTTTATGATGACACCACCGCTGGTGCTTTCACAGAAAAATTACTGTCAATATTTTAATGTAATGACGAGAGGTTAAAGCCTAAAACTAAAGGACTGAGAAGACATACTTTAAAATACAAAAAAAAACACAAAAAAACATGCATTGTTTTATTACTTGAGAGGAGCATATATCCTCCATCCTCGTACATCCAACTCTCATACTTCCATTGCTTTGAGAATTGTTGAGTTTCCAATTCAAATTCTTTGTTTCGTCTGAGCGAGGCAAATTTTCTTGCAGCCTCTCTACTGCTCAGTGCAAGAGGGGAGGATGCTCTGCATGAAAGTAAATATCTCCTGCGTTTGCATTTCTTCACCTTTTTTCTGCTAATGACTAATGAGGGAATCTTCATGAAATATTTCAGCACACATAACGAAAAACTGAAGGCTTTAGAATCAAGAATTTACATGTCTCGTATAATTAGAAAACCACCAAGAATTGAGCGAGCTTAGCGCAACAGTGATGAAACTAATATTTTTTTGTTTAATGCAAGGCCCAGAGAAAACATTGGGCTTTTGAAACTTGTCGGCATGATACATTATATACGATATACTACAATGTTAACGTGTTCTCATTGCGCGAGATAACTAATGTGACTTTTATGACTGTTGCATTGAAGCCCTGAATTGTCTTTTTTGATAGATTATTTAAAAGTTAGGGCACAGTAAAGAGTTTTTCATGTTATTTGATGTAAATGACTCGATGTCACCTTCATTGTATAAATTAAGAACAGAAATATTTCTGTCTCTATCTCTCTGCATTTCTCTTTCTATTTCTATATCCCCCTCTCTATCTTTCTCTCTCTGTATGTTTTGCTCTCTAACTCTCTCTCTCTCTCTCTCTCTCTCTCTCTCTCTCACACACACACACACTCCCCCTGTCTTCCTTATCTGTATATCTCTGACAATTTGAATATGATTCCCCTTTTCTGCTTGTATTTGTGCCTGCTTGTTTCTCTTTCTATCTCAATCTAACTATTGCTTTATATTTCCAAGTCTCTCTCTTTCCTTCTCCATCAGTTTGCCTCTCTGTGTATTTTCCTGTTTGTTCTTTCTCTTTCTCTCTCTCTCTTTATGTCATTTTCTAAATCTATAATTATCTCTTTCCACCTCTCTATTACTTTCTCTCCATCTCTCTCTTTACCTCTGTCCCTTCCTATGTCTGTCCGTCTTTCTCACACTGTCTCTCTTCTTGTCCGTTCTTCTCTCTCTTTCTCTCCTCTCTCTCTCTCTTTCTCTCCTATCTCTCTCTCTCTCTCTCTCTCTCTCTCTCTTTCTCTGCAGGTCTGGACTGTCCTTCTGTGTCTTTCACACTCTTTCGCCTGCTTGTTTCCAGTGGCTGAATGGTTAGCATAACGCGCAACAACGCCAGGAATTCCTGGTTCGAATCCAGCTTAGGAATAAGTGTTATCGTGAGTGTTCCTTCATTAGGTTGGTTCCCTCAAGAGTGGAAAAAATGCGAAGTAACACCTATACCTAAAAAATCCAACCCCACAGAAATAAAAGATCTACGACCTATTAGCATTCTATCCACAATGTCCAAAATACTTGAAAAAGTAATTTATGAACAAATACTTTCACATATTCAAGGATTCCTACCACACTTTCAAACTGGTTTCAGAAAAATGCATAGTACTTGCACTGCGCTGGTAGATATCGTAGACAATGTAAGTAAAGGAATAGATGAAAATGAAGTTACACTTTTAGTCTTGTTGGACTATTCAAGAGAGTTCGACTCGATCAATCATGAATTGTTATTGGCCAAACTGTATCACTATGGCGTTACCGGAAACGCGTTAAATTGGTTTCTATCATATCTCGGCAACATGAAACAACGTGTGAAATATCGGGAACCGGAAGTCACATACTCTAAATGGTTAGTTGTTCAACAAGGCGTCCCTCAAGGAAGTATATTGGGTCCACTACTATACATGATTTACGTAGCTGATTTCGACCGCGCTGTCCAATATTGCCACTACCATCAGTATGCTGACGATTCGCAAATCTATATTCAGTGTAATACAGAAAACTACGATAATGCGATGACCTAACTTCAATTCGACCTTGATGCTATAACAAATTGGTCACGGAGGAACTCCCTTCAATTAAATCCAACAAAATCTTGCTTCATGACCATAGGAACTCATGGTACCCTTAAGAAACTTCACAAAAACGCACCTTCTCCTCCAACTCTTGGCAGTATACCGCTAAGCGAAGTGGATACAAGCAAAAACTTGGGAATTGTGTTCGATAGACACTTAAATTGGGAGCCACAAGTCGAATTTATTGTGAAAAACTGTATGGGGAAACTTAAATCTTTGTATCATTTAAAACATGCTCTGGACGCTAATGTTAAATATCGTCTAATGCAATCACTCGTCCTATCGACATTAGACTATTGCGCTCCAGTGTACAGTAATATATCCCAGGGCTTAAACTATAAACTTCAAAAAATTCAGAATTGTTGTATACGTTTCATATTTAACCTAAACAGAAAGGAACATGTATCCCCCTATTCAAAGAAACTTTCTTGGCTAAACATTAACAATAGAAGAAAATACTTAACACTCACCTTGATGCACAAAATACTTAGGAGTGGCTCCCCAAAATACTTATCCGATAAGATCTGTTCTCGTAGAACATCAGCCGAACATAATATCCGCAACAAGCACAATCTAAAAATCCCCAAACATAAAACCGCCACATATAACAAGTCCATCATTGTTACAGGGATCAGGCAATGGAACAAACTGCCTGCACCATTGACTAACATTATTTGCCATCAAAGTTTTAAGAAAAATCTGAAGAACTTACTATTCTATTCTATTAGTTACAGCACATCATCACTCATTTTCTCTCTCAATGTTGCCGTCTCTCATACAGTATATTATTATTATGTAACATACATAATGCTGACAAGAGCACTTAATGCTTTATTACTCCATTGGTACACAAAATTTCACGCTGACAAAAAATACAAAAAATTGATAAAACCTCCAATGAAAAACATAAACAAAACCTAAAATAACGTAAAAATAATAAAATACTAATACGATAAATATTTGTTCCTATCAAAGAGATATATATCCAAGAGGTTTACTTATTGACGTGTGTATTTGTTAAAAAAGGGTTGCGTATAAAGGTCTGGAACAAATTATTGAAGTTTATGTAATTTAGCGAACAGGAAGTAGCAGAATACAGCTAGTTGCAACGAGACTGACTTTAACTTTCTGAAGGCAAACCTTTGTGAGCATTGAATATTTCAAACCTCTTCAACATTTCAGTAGAACCAACTGGTTAAATTGAGCATGGCTGCTGCGTGATTGGAGAGGAAATTTGCATGCAGAGGGAGAACGTGCTCCATAAATTAGAATTCCGCAAACCAAGACGCTGTAAGCGACGTAGTGGTGCTGACACGGATCCAAGAAGGAGCCTGTACGTCTGGTAGCAGGTGGTTTCCAACACAAGACCCTCTGCCTACATGATGGTTCAGTAACTAAGAACTCCACGGAGCCCGTTTTCCGATAACAAGAAAAAGAGCAGAATGGAGATATTGCAGGATATCAAATTTCTAACTCCCGAAGGAGATCGAGAAATTTGACTCGGAAATGATGATGGATTTTTGAACGCTAGTGATGTCTAGGAAAGTTGGAGGGGCTCAAAGGCTTCTCTTATCACTAAAATTCAAGAAATCATTTTGTTATTGAATTACTGCTTTCTTTATTGATCACTTATGTGAAGTTATTTATTAATTATAATAATTACAAAAATAACCATCATCAATAAGAAATATTGATTTTTAGTTGAGTTTTTGTTGTAAGTCCTCTTTATGAACAGTAAAGCTAATCGGGACTGGACCTACAGTTTCAAGTGAGATCCGAACCACTATGTACATCCACTGGGTATCGAACACTGGAGCCCTTGATTACAAAGCGACCACGCCAATATGGAATAATAACCAATTATTGCATGATTTTCGCACACGTATTTTACCATCGACTAAAACTTACAAAAAAATTATAACAATTTTTTCATTAATGCTTTTTATTTGCATAGGTGCAGTTGTTCAATAAATATAATGAGTAAACAAATTGGCATCAATAGTCAATTCTGTACACTCTGACTGCCATGAGTGTATTGAATGAGACGCAATTAAAGATGCCGCCTGATAGGCCCATATATTGCATTCTGTCTCGAACAAAAGTAATAGAGAAATATTAGGACTCCTAGGGAGCAATGTATTTTTTCCCAATATTTTATAAAAAAAATCGCTGTTGAAAAATAAAAAATAGAGGTCTTGGGCCCGTCGGGAAAGCTAGAGTTAAGTCAGTGGTTTGAACTGAATATATAGGGATTCGGTGTGCAGCGTCACTCTTACGACACGTTGTTTAAGGTGGGTCTGTTGCGCAAAAACTAAATGCTGAGAGCTCTAAACCTGGCCCTACTCACCTAAAAATTCCTGACCTGCAATTCCGTTTAGGCCTGCTAAGGCATATGCGGTTAGAATGGCCAGGTTTAGAGCTCTTAGCATTTAGATTTGACGTTAGTTGTAAGCTGGGTGTGGCCCGCACCAGACACATTTAAGAATGGGTTTTTTGAACGTTAGCAATTTCTCGGAAAGTTGACTTTCAGGTCAATTGTTTAAACAGAAGCTAACAGATACTGTTTCAGTGTGTAGCGTTCCTCTTGAATCACGTCATGTTAGAATGGATTTTTGAACGCTAGTATTTTCTTGGAAAGTTGTTTTCATATCAATGATTTTTGAACAGATGCTAATTGATATTGGTTCAACGTGTAACGTTCATCGTACATCATCTAATTATGTTGGACCTTTCTAGGAAAGCTTTTCTTCTCAAACTAGTCGTTTGAACAGAGGCAAATACGTACTGTTTCTCTAACTTGATATATTTGAATGGATGTTTGAACGTTAGCAGCGACTAGGAATGTTTGTTTTCACGTCAATTAGTGTGTAGCGTGTCTCTTGCTTCACGTTGTATTGGAATGGATTCTTGAAATTTACTAATGTATATAGCAGATAGTACGTATTTAGTTTACACGAAATAATTTCATGGACAATTTCGGATTTGCGATACATTGTTTACATCTCAAGCGGTCGCCATTACACCAGAATTCGTCATTTAGAGGTGGCTTCAGATAAAGTTTTTTTCTTTCAAGGAGTTGCTTGATAAGATGCTAATAGATACTGTTTCAGTGTGTAACGTTCCACCTACGTTATGTTATAACGCTATAAATTTCTAAGAAAGTTTGTTTTCAATTGTTTGAAGTGAAGCTAGTAGATCTGATTATGTATGTAAGGTTCCTCATACGTTACGTTTATTTACCTTTGTAATTGTTTGTGTGTTGTGTTCTACCTGGAGATCGAAACATAAAACGAGGTCTGGTGCTCAGCTTTTACCAGGCGTCTTCACAATGACGTATTTTCTAAAAAATACACTAAACATAGTAGGAAAAGAAGGGACAGAAGAGAAAGGTACAGGAGTGAAAAGAGGACACGGAGAAAGAAAATTTGATTGATTTATCTGTGTTTTGTTTTCATTCGAACGCGGAACCTTTGGCGTCGTAGCTAGCTGTGATAACCACTCCGTCACGGAGGCCGGCACTTTCCGACGACGCCAGTGGAGGTGCAGGGGGAGGATGTTCCAAACGTCACCCCTGTCGTCGTCCGTTAACATCCCTCAGAACACAAGAAGAACTAGGCAAATAAATGGTATTCTGCCCAATTATACATTTTGTATCCCCGAACGGCGGAAGTAATAGAAGACAAATTGTCTTTCACCAGTTTTATTCGCTCTGTAGTGTGCGATCTGTTGGTCATAAGGGAAAATAAAAGCATGAAAAACTAGTGAACAACATATGCTTCACCATCAGTAGGATTCCATTCCTCAAAACAACACAGGATGTGGAATAAAAAAATAATAGAAATAGAGATGAGAAATTTGCTGTAAGTGGAATTTAGCGACATACCACATGTGCTTGCCCTCAGAAAATATTCCCATCTCCCTATGCTTCCTCACACATGTTTTTATTATACGTTCGTGCGATGTAGTACAGTTGTTGAATGTTGGAATTGCTACATCCGTCACCGAGAGTTTTCTGCTACAAGTAAAGTTTGACACATTCTGGAATGGCCACACTTTAGACTAGTCCAGTGTAACTTCTGTAGATTATCAGCTCGGAAATAGTCATCAGGTAAATCTGCTCTGTGAGACAACTCTCGGCCTGTCTTCCCTATAAATAAAAAGCAAATTTTGTGGTAAGCTACATTATTATTTCATATCTTGCACGAGTTGAAATATATAACTGGCATGCCTTGCACTGCTGAACTCCGGGTACTTTTTTTAATGTTGTTAGCACCTTAACCCATAGATGCCCAACTTTTATTTTTAGTTCAAAATTTGATTATATTGACAACACTCACTATTTGTGTTCAGTTGATGATGCAAAAAAGTGACAATATTCTTTTTACATTTCACTTTTGAAAAAAAAAACACTGCCCCAAAAATGGGGCGCTGGGCACTGGAGGCTACATTGTATTGAAATCAATTCTATTTTTGATTCTCAGTTATATTTATTTCTTTAACTACTCTAACAGCAGATTTACACAATATGTGCTCAGGTAATGTTAAACAATTATTAATGTTTCAAAAGCATTATAATTTTAACATTTATGTTTTAATAAGAAAAGAAATATGGATGATGTGCATATACTAATTGTGAAACTTTTCAAAGTAATCTGAGTTGTAAAACATATGATATTGGTTGCACTTTTTTGTTGCGTTCTTATGGCACTATGTACATCGGATCGGCGTTCGATATGAAATTATTACGTGTATTCCCATCCAAACGCAAGTCCTCTGGAACTTTCGTCTTTGTCACTTTCAAAAGTCTACTTATACCAGGACGAGTACTGTATCTTCCAAGATATCACTGAATAATGTTCATTATGAGACATGAAATTCGAAATATCCTTTCCCTGCTAGTAATTATGTATAACTAGTAAATTGACCACACTGCAACTTAGTAAAAATACAACAGGCTGCCAGACTGCCAGTGCGATTTCTTCATATAAACAGCAATCAAAACCCTAATCGTACTTTGATCATCATACAAACCATGATTACCTTAGAACAGGGCATACTTTTCGTCTCAGTGACAATCATATTAATTAATTGATCATTTCAAAACATCTCAAAAAGTCAACATGAGACATATCTGTCCTTTTCCAATCTCATTCTGGAGATATTGGTAAATCATCATTTGTCCACCCATGAACTGGTAAACCTCCACTTCTTGGTTTAGGATAATTTGTTTTTCTCACTCGCTTTGTTTCATTCACTTCTTTTCTTCCCTTCTTTTCTTCATCTGAAATAGCAAGCTAATCCGGAATAGGTATTCCCGAAACTTCTGAAATGCCAGTTTGGCTGGAAATACTAGGGACTTTAAAACCATCAGCCTCGCCTATTGTAAGAGAAACACACGGATCATTCACGAGATGAGCAACACCTATAGTTACTTCCTCAACACCATTTTCTATTTGCCTGTAGCCTAAGTTCTCCCTCTCTTCGAAGTTGATTCACTGATAAATAGTTTATATCTCCATATTCATCATCACTTTCCTCGTCACTCTGAAGGGCAGGTGTATATAACAGCATTTGTTAGCTGTGAGTCACACCCTTTCAGAATCTGGGAAGTAAAAGAAAATCTACAAATAATCTAAGAGAACACACACAGTCTATGTATTATACATCCATACGGATTAACATGTTTTTGTAAATCGTAGAAATTGAAAAGTGATAAAAATAACAGAAATACAATATAGAATAATGTGATATTGATTACATATGAAAGTAAACATAAGCAGACAATGTTGGTTTTAATGTTGGCATTTCAACAGTGTAAGAAATCCATATGTATCGATGTAAAATGTAATAATTAAAGGACGGTACAGACTATCATTGCAAAAAAAAAAACACGTAGGCCTAGCCATCCGAGCTCAGCGCCCCATTTTTGGGACATATGATTATAAATAACGATGTACCCTAACATGCCCACTGCCCCATTTTTGGGGCAGACATATTCAAGTTTTTAATAGAATTAATTAATGAAAAATTAACAATTAAATTGCATAGGGTGCTTCCTAAATGTACTCCAGTTAAAAGAAAATAGCATGGCATCCAAATAATTGAATTAATTACTGTTTACTTACGTATTTCGAAACGACATTTTATAGGACAACGCACACCTCTCTTACAACAATGCCTGCCAGGCTCGCACTGCTGCTGCAAACGGCGTATTGTCAAGGTCATGTGAAGGAGTGCCAACCACATTAAAACACAATAAACAAAATCCGTTGTAAGCAAGTGGTAATTTATGAAAAATTCAAAACCATAGCGCCCCAAAAATGGAGCGGTGGGCATATATGGGTTATAAACTTATTTTCCTAATTCGTCACTTCTTCCTTCATAGGTTACTTTACCTGTTCATAGATGGTAGAGTATTTACATAATTGTTAAGCAATGTGGAGAATAAAACTTGTAATTCTTTACGAACCAAGTAATTTCAACCATTTTTTTTGTAAATCTCCCAAAAATGCACAGTAAGGCTAATCGGGACTGAACCTACGGTTTAAAGTGGGATCCGAACCACTGGGCCATTTGCCTCCATCGGATATTGAACCCGGGACCCCTTGATTACAAGGCGCCTTCGGGAGGCCCTCATGGAAACTACGTATCCTAGAGTTACGAATCATACCTCGTTACTCCTGACACACAACGATCATGTGGAGTCATGTAGCAATAATAACATTCACTAAAGAACATTATTGGACTTGAGGGTAGTCATAAAAGTGACATCATGCATGCCGTTACGTCATGAAATACGTCATGGGACATAGGCTGGTCCATGCGGGAATAAAAGAGTTAAAAACTACTAATGTGTTAGATATCTACACACGAACACTTAATAACCAGGAAATTCAATACTCTTCGGTGACAGTTTTCATGCGGAGATGAAGTACTCAGAATGCCGAGTAGGGTAGGCAACATAGAATATACTAGACTCTATGATATAGATCATCTTTGGGGCGAGATCTGATATAAAAGGTCACACTAATGGATTGATCAATGTATTTTGATAATGAGCACATGGGAAAGCATTGTTCAAATAGTTATTCTTATTAGTAGTAATTCTACTTGACACACTGTGTGTGTGTGTGGGGTGTGTGTGTGTGTGTGTGTGTGTGTGTATATATATATATATATACACACATATATATATATACCGCGTGAGGCACCTAAAAGTACCACCTGAAATAGCGAATTTGATTTGATTTGATTTAGTTTATTTTACTTCGCGTTTTGTGCCTCTTGGCTAATTTACGAAGATGGGGATGAGTGATGAAATGATGAAATTGATGAATGGACATTCACAAACAACCAAGCCCGACCGGGATTCGAACCCGGAACCCTTGGCGTCGCAGCGCGATGTGCTAACCACTCGGCCACAGGGTCGGGCTGAAATAGCGAAGAAACCAGAAACAGTACCGATGTGAGGTTTGCGGGAAACAATAATATCAAATGGGGCTCGTAAATCGGAGGTATGGGGTGGGTCGAAAAATATCGACAAATGGGGCATCTGGAGCAAAGTCATATTTTTTTAAATGGAACGATGTACAATAACATGCATAATATAAAAGAGCACACGCAGAGAAACACAACGCCGTTGGTCTCATGCATCTACTGCACATAGGAACGAAGATATGGCTATGTGAAAATATGTAAACAAACTAACAAGTGGGCCACTTGACCGTCAGTACCACGGCATTTAAGACTTCTCAGGTGCCTGACAGAACTGCCTTTACGCAGAGCAAGTTTTGATAGCAGGTCCACGAGATCGTGTTAGTTCATAGCAAGCAGTCGTAGTGGTAAGAGCGAAAATTATGGTGTTCACAAACATAGAAAAAGCGGACATGATCCTGATTTATGGCGAATGCCGAAAGAATGCCTCAGAAGCCTACCGTGTGTACGCAGAGAGATATCCGGACAGACGACAGCCATCTCGACGTCTGTTTGGTAAGATATTTATTAAATTAAGAGACACCGGAAGTGTAACACCACGAGCACGTGTGCGGAACAAGCCAACTACAAGTGAGGCAGGTGCAACAAATGTTCTCGCCGCTGTTGCTGTGAATCTGCACGTTAGCTCCCGTGAAATTGCCAGGGATGCTGGGATGAGTCAGCGAAGTGTATTGCGCATTCTGCACACACACAAGTTTCACCCATATCATATCTCCCTCCATCAGGAACTTTAAGGGAATGATTTTGTGGACCGTGTTCGGTTTTGCACATGGATGCTACGACACGACACACCCGATTTGTCACGTATCCTCTTCACTGACGAGGCAACTTTTACCAATCATGGAAATGTCAACCTAAAGAACATGCACTATTGGTCGGTGACAAATCCACATTGGCTTCGCCAAGTGGAACGCCAGCGCCCATGGAGTGTGAACGTGTGGTGTGGTATAGTGGGTGAACATCTCATTGGCCCTTTTTTTTTTACAAGGGACACTGAATGCTGACCGATACATACAGTTTTTACAACATGAACTGCCTGTACTATTGGAGGACATACCACTTCAGACAAGGAGGGAAATGTGGTACCAACATGACGGGTGCCCAGCTCACAGTGCAAGACGCGCTACAGCATGTGTGGAAAATACATTTCCAAATCGTTGGATTGGACGTGGAGGGCCTGTCAAATGGCCGGCTCGTTCCCCAGATTTGCCACCGTTAGACTTTTTCCTGTGGGGAAAGCTGAAGGACATTGTCTACCGGGATGTGCCAACAACTCCAGAGGATATGCAACACCGCATTACTGCGGCCTTTAGGGACATTCCCTACGAGATGCTACATTCTGTGCAACGATATTTGCGTGGGCGCCTCGTTGCCTGTATCGCAGCTGACGGCGACCTCTTTGAACACACACTTTGACATGTTTTCGCTTCTTACGCAGTGGTTCTTCGACATACTGTCATGGTCATTTTCATTATGCTGTAACACTGTCAAATACATGGTGCTGACGATGTCTACTGTATTTGTTCTTCCTTTAACACGTTCTGTCTTCATCTTGTCCAATGGCTTCCGACATCTCATACTTGTACATGCCGTGGTACTGACGGTCAAGTGGGCCACTTGTTAGTTTGTTTACATATTTTCACATAGCCATATCTTCGTTCCTATGTGCAGTAGATGCATGAGACCAACGGCGTTGTGTTTCTCTGCGTGTACTCTTTTATATTATGTATGTTATTGTATATCGTTCCATTTAAAAAAATATGACTTTGCTCCAAATGCCCCATTTGTCGATATTTTTCGACCCACCCCATACCTCCGATTTACGAGCCCCATTTGATATTATTGTTTCCCGCAAACCTCACATCGGTACTGTTTCTGGTTTCTTCGCTATTTCAGGTGGTACTTTTAGGTGCCTCACGAGGTATATATACCTAGGTATGTGTCGAGGGGAAGTAAAACATTAAGTTCCCAACTCATGTACTTCTTGTATGCTATATTTTAAGGGAAACTTTTACATGTGTAACATTACACTATTTTTTGACGTAGTCATTTTCTCCGTTGAGGCACTTATCTAGGAGGGAAATCCATTTGTCAAACCCTCTCGATTGAAGAGATCTTGAGCACGAAGCAGTGTTTGTACCCTAAGGTTGTAGTCATCCAATGATTCGAACCGCATGCCAGAAGATGTCGTTTAATTTTGGGGAAAATTTTAAAATCGAACCGTTCAAGATCCTAGTTATAGGGTAGGTGTGGAAGAAATTCCAAGCCCAATGTTTCGGAAGATTCATTGTCGACTTAGCTGTTTGAGGTCTTACATTATCATGCAGCATTATCACTCCCTTCTTTGCAGTTGCAGTTTCTTGCGTTCAGCAGCTCTCTTCTATGAGAGGTTAGTCGGTAGGGTGTCTGACTGCCACGCAGGAGACCCGGGTTCGATTTCTGTGGTGGGTGATTTCAGGCGAACATTTTTCCAGCAATGTCCCCGAATAGCTCTGAGGATTACTCGGCATCTAATCAACGAGTACGTGGGGACGACAGGGTCACGCCACCTCCACAAATGTCGAGTTGCAATGCTTAGGTTAGCTTTATTTCTACACACTTCTGTACACAAACACGCGTGTGTGTATGTGTATGAAAGTGATCAGGAAAATGTAGAATCAGCCTCAATCACCGCCCTTCCCCTACTTCGATTCTTTTTTGTAAAATTTGCGAAATATATATGATTTCATTAGTAAAACACAATGCGTTATTAGAAAATATCTATTTTTCAAACTACAGGTTTAACGGCGGAAAAAATGTTCTCCGTTTACATGACTTTTCAATTTCTTTAGCTTTCATAAGTGCACAAAATGTGTTCTCTACCATCAGACCTTCCGGAAATTTTAATATTTCTTGAAACTAAATTGGTTTGCGTAACATTATTTACAAATAGAAATTGGAAATTATCTACTTCGGTAAATACTTGATGGTTCTCTATGTTGTTGAAAGAAATGTATCTTATATTCCTAAGAAGGTAACATCACTGAATTGAAAAGTAAAATTGTGAACCACATTAACTCTTCGCATTCACCAAAATTGTATTGTCATGATGCTGACTGATTAGGATCTATCGTTGAGCTACGTCTCCCTTCTCATAAATCTTTCAGAATGAGTCTGACAGAACTAAGCTTTATAATATGCTAATTTTACAGGGAGATACAAACGGCAAGCGATGTGAAGAGTACGTTCTACATCTTACAAAATTCTTGTTCTCCCTGTCAGGGGAATAATCTGTCTGTATTCCCGGGAGAACAAGGAAATCCTGGGAATCAAATATGTCAATACCAAAGTAGTGATTACGTCACTGATTAATGGAATAATCTACTTGGTGTTAATTTATTCTTTCGCCTGATTTCTATATGTCTATAACATAACGTTTCCATGAATAAATAGTAGGTTTTCTTTTTAAGAAAAGTGATTCGGGTTACATGATCCAAAATGACTCACATGCATTTATTTATTAAGAGCTTTTCTTGGACTTCGATCCAATATATTAGGGAATACTTTTGAAAGCACATATACGTTGTATACAAGAAACTTGAGAGTGAACCCTGACAGAGACCGTTTGCAGACTAGCAAGGGGAGGAGCTACAACCTGTCTTAGCCACTGAGCGTCATTCACTTCTGTCAGAGCTGTAGATCATCCAAAGGCGAGTAGGTAACCATTACGAATACTTATCTCCCCCTTCTTTCTCTCGTGCGCGCACACGCAGAGAAGCTAAGGTCATCCGCAAATATACAGCTCATCAACTCTAGATTATGCGCAGGAAATCTTCTTATTCCAAGAATTAGTTCCTTCGTTTGCATTTCAGTGTAACACTTGTATCCAATATCAATTGTCAATTATAAATGTAAATAAGAAATACCATCAAAGTTATTAAATGTGAAGAGAGTTTATTACAAGAATAAATTTGTTATTCATGGAAAGTATTATCTAAGAAAAAAATTATTAAGATAAATTATTGATTGATCGAAAAAAAATTAAGAATCCGACTGTGAATGCTACTAGTGGCTCCATCTTTTATTAATGAGGATTCATAATCAGGCACCGGCCACATCTCTGTCTGTAAGAGAGGCTTAATTAAAATGTTTTTAGTCATTGGCGTGCCTATGGTCAAGTTGATAGGGGTACAATCCGTTAAGGGGTTCTTAAAAGTCCCTAAAATAAATAACATAAAAACAGAATAGGGTGTACAATAAAGCCCAGTATTCAACGTACCTTTGTTTATGGCCATACCGGTAAGAATATTTCAATTATAACATTTTATTGAGTTTATTATCCTCGTGTGTATAGCCATAGGTTCAAGTATCGTTTTAAATCTTGAAATTGAAAACGACGCTCTACAAAACAAATTATGGCCACTGTCGTGAGAGTCTCTAAGAACTTCACTTGAAAAATGAGTCTAATGTAATGAGACACTTGTAGGTAGGATTTGCCCAAAACACTACATCTAGTGTAAGGTTCTAACCTCACGAACAGTGGTAATGCTACTATTACTACACACGAAGTTCGCAGTGAGGGTGCCAGAGAGGGCAGCAAGGGAGGTGAATGCTCCCAGCACCATCAGTCTAGTGTCAAGTAAACGAGAAAGAGTAGATCAGGAAATGCTCTTGTAGCCTAAAAATACATTTTTGTGGTATTGTTTACTAACTGTGAGAGCCTGTCCAAATATTTTCACCTCCCTCTGCTTCGAGGTGGAAGAAGATAGTGGAGAAGCAGAGGGAGGTGAATATATTTGGAGAGGCTCTCACAGTTAGTAAACAATACCACGAAAATGTATTTTTAGGCTACAAGAGCATTTCCTGATCTCACTTATACAGTAGTTCCAATACCCAATCAACTATACCTATCGTTTCCCGTATAAATAGGTAATTTAATATGATAAGTATGTCTCGGGAATTGATGACTTAAAAATCTAATAATCATGTCCTATAGAATGACCTAAAAATTATTTTAAAATGTCATAAAATGGTAAAATAAAACCTACGAATAATTTTCATTCCTTAAATGAATGCTGATTTCTTCATAAATTACAACAGAGTAGATGAATAATTAGACAAAACCCATTGCTTGGTGTTATAAATTACTGAAACAAAGAAGGAAAAGCAATGAAGTTCTAATGTAGTTCTATTTAATTTTATTTCAAGGCTTTTCTGTGTAAGTCATTCACCTCCCTTCAGAGTGGCCTGAAAATATAGCTGTGTTTCGCGTAAATCAAATTATACATTTTTTTTAATATTGTGACTAAAACCCAAGATTAAAGCGATTATAGTGGCCAGCAAGGACATCTTAAAGTATTTTAAGTGCTCGAGGAAAAGTAAAACTACCACAATTAATTATTCAATCCACTGCCAAACTTCCAGTTAAAAATAATATTGTACATTTCCATTGGCCATATTTTCGATTAATGGCGAGTTGCTAAGAATCCCATGTCTGGGAATTGGAATACATAAATTATGCTAGCAAATGCATTTAAAATTCTCGAAACAACAAGGGAGAAAAAATAAATCTAAAAAATTAAGAAAAATGCAATAAAGATGGCAAAAAATGGCAATCACCACAGTACCCTGAGTACCAACTATTTTGAACCTAGGAAACTTTCAAACATTTGAACAACATCTTGTTGACAACAAAGGGTAATTTGTGGTAATCCCGACATGCTAATTATATAACAGCATCTGGGGTCCTTATATGTCAAGCTATTGAATGAATGTAAACAGTAGGAAACATTAGACATTCCTCTTCAGGACGGTATTCTTGACACGTCTCTATCTTAATTAGAAAGAAAGATAAAAATTTTGAAACTAAAGTCTACATAGTATCGGCATTGACCCAACGTGTTGGGGAATTCCAACACTTTGAATGGGGAATTCCGACACCCTCTATACTTAGGAATTAAAGCATATACCTCTATTCTACATCATCGAATGTAAGTATCACAAGTATTAATGACAATCACATACATTGTAATAAATGAAGGTTGGTAATGTGACATAAGCTAAGCACGTACTATTTAAAAGAGTAGATGCATTATGAAAGGTTACATGAACATCAAGTAAAATTGTTGCTTTTCTCAACACCACTGCATGATTTTTCCATGTTGTGTATGGGTAAACAGTGCAACAAAAAATGATACTAATTGACGTTTTACATTATTGTATGACACTATCAAATAGTTTATTATGATGAAGGATTGCTTTTTTTTTTTTACATAAAGGCTTTCCTGTCATAAAGAATTGTTCTGGAATATTAGGCAAATTGTTCTGAGTAGGCCTAAGACAATTTACACATGTTAAAAATGGATTGTGAAATCCTTTCATTGTGTTGCTTTTTATCTTCATTGGAGAACGTATTCTCAATTGATTTCTGTGGTTATGAAGTCCTCTCCCTTAAAGTGTTCCTGGGCACATCAAATGTTCGAGCTGCAGTTGCAAGTTGCATTCCATTTTGCACAGCTTCAACAGCAGACTTCATATTTTCTGGCAGCCAGCTACACTTTGTGCTTTTCCTTCTGTAATTTCTGACCATCTCCCTACAAAGCAATGTATAGACAGTTTTGAGTTTATTGATAACAATATTACTCTTTGTTGTTTCATTGTAGCTTTGAAAAATGCAATAAAGGTAGAGGTGTCGTAATTGCCCCAAATTGCATGTCGGAAGTACCTCGAAACGACATAGAGGTATTTAGCAATTAAAACTTTCAGTTGGAAACACTGCAGGGAAAGTTTGATTTCTACATGTTGCACCCTGGCAAGGAATACAAGGCAGAGGCACTGACACATTTCCTCACTTCGCTTCTTCTTTGAATCTAAAGCTTATCAATTACATTCTCGATTTTACATGACACTATGTATTAATGGTGTTCATATTAGGGATGGCCAAACGGATCCGGATCCGGATCCGAGAGTTTGGTATCTTAATACCATTATAATATTACAACACCTAAAAAGGTATTATGATCTTCGATTACAAAGAAATTTTTCATTAGTTAGTCCTTCAAGATTTTTTTTCAAGTGTTGTTCCTAAAATACTTTGCTACGCATCGGCTAACACACTCGTGCACAAAAATAACCTTACTTGTATAACATAAAATGTCAGAGGTGATTTTGTAAATTCCATTGAAATGAATATGTATTCATTCGAATGTATTGGGAATGAAAACACACATAAATGTGAGACATTCCATTCCAGGATGAAACCTTTAACACATTTAACAAGATAGAAATGTTATACAAAAATTATACAATTGTTCTACAGTTACAGTTTTAAAAATTAAAATAAAACATTATAATATATGCAGTGTTATATAATTACAAAGTGTAAGACTAACAAGGGAGGTTATCTACGTGTCCCCCTCTGATTTCCATGAAACGTGGCAGGTGTATAGAGGGGCCCAAAGGAAGAAATACGTGTTTGTTTGTTTCCGCTAAAAAACTGTTTTAGGGGCAAAAACCGCCTCAAATGTCAAGATGAGGACAAATTGACGTGGGGATCTGACCCCTGTGTCCCCCTCCAATTTCCATGAAATTTGGCAGATGTATAGAGGGGCCCTATGCCCCCTGTTTCTTCCTATGCCAAATTTACGTAGTTTCGGGGTCAGATCCCCACTTCAATTTCTCCTCATGGAAATCGGAGGGGGAGACCTAGACCTCCCTTACAAGTGTATTAATTACAAATCGCGCAAATATATATATATATATATATATATATATATATATATATATATATATATATATATATATATATAAATCAAAGAAGGTAAAAGGAAACACTCACCGGACAGTAGAAAAATTCAAAATATATTTCCAAGTGTCGCGAAAGTTGCTACTTTGTTTTTCGTGAATTACAATATATTGCTTTCTATATGAAATATAGGCTAAGTGGTTCATGTAGGATATCTTTTCCTGAAAAATTGATACGTGATGGAACATTTCTGATTTCATTTTCGTAATCAGCGTATTTCATTTAGTAAAGAACACCTTCTTTCATCTCGCGGCAAGACACAAAGTTCAAATTTGTTGAACTGTGTTATCAGTGTTTAGTCAAAATAAAGTTTGGGCGTAAATTGGAGCATTGTTAATTAAGTCAGAATGTAAATAACAAGATTAGTTATTGAGTTATGCACTCTATTGTAGCAGTAACTCTTCATTAAAAGGAATGGAAGTTTCTAATATGTAATAACACTTAATGTAAATAGATGGAAATGGCAATATTGCTTGATGTCATAAAAATGGCAGATGTATCAAGAGGCTGGGACTCGATTTGGTATTTCTGTCCAAATCGTGTGAGTTGTGTGTCGTATCACGAAAAAAATGTGTTTCTGTGTGAGAGTTTGGTCGGTTTTTACGATTCAGCGCTCTCAGTACGCATCATCGATAGCTGGGACACATCTGCACAATAATTATAATAAAGTTAACATACTGTCATATATTAATTATATTGATGATATTGCCGTTTATATGTGAGAAGTTATATGAATTGAAAAAATATGAAGAGAAAGAGTGGATAAGAAGTTGGTACATACATGCTCTGTAAAGGCATTTTGGCGTGTTGAAGGTAGTTATGAATTATTCAAAAGTCACAGAATGAGAATTTTACAGCGAATAATGCATAGCGTTTTCTCAAAATTGGTGTACCTAACTTATCTTTCTTTCAGTGTGAACAGTGATTTTATTTTAAGTGCTTCAACAGTGTTTACATCAGTGCGCGTCATGAGATCGACAATTTTTTTTTTAATTTTGCTTCAATTTTGTGTACTGAATTTTGCACCGTGATACAGTGCAACTTAATGTGACATTACGTGACAAACATGTTTACATCTGAATATGCGCCGACTTTCACTCATAGACACATTTTGCGGCGAGACGCAACATATGAGAAGTGCATTCATTTATTGGTGGATAAGGTCATTTTACTACGTATATTTAATTCTATATTTAAATCATAACCTCTTTTGTTAATAAAGAAATGGGCTTGTCCCTTGGTCAAACCCATTTCTTTTCAGGGGGAGGTGGCATGTCACGAGCCGGCATTAAATGCATTCAAAGAGACTCTTCATGAAAATATGCCAATGAAACTGGAAACTACTAGTGACTAGTTTCAGTTTCGTTTATTTTGGCCACTAAAAGCGGATGTTTTGTAATTTAAAACGAACAAAGCTTGTTTATGCAGGCCAATGACCATATACTGTGTCTTAAAAAAGGAAAATAATACTTTTAACAAAATATAGTAATGGTGGAAGAAAGACAAAAGCCACTAATAATTGTAGAGATCCCCCCATAATAGAGGAAAACAAATGCGGGTTCTCTTTCAGATTACGATCATTGTCTGTTGTCTACAATGAGAGCGGTGTTACTCGAATGTGACAACAAAGTTTTAGTAAGTCATACATAACGTAACATGGCAGATGCGGAGGATTAAGGGGTGCTGAAAAAACCCTTCGCGCCTTCTTCCCAGCGCCAACAATGCATGAGAGCAAGAAAATTTGATCGAAAGCAGAATATATATATATATATATATATATATATATATATATATATATATATATATATATATATATATATATATATATATGATATTTTGTGTTGTATACGATTTCATTGTTTGAGCTCCGAAGCATGTAATCTCAGGAAGAAGATTCAAATGATTATATTATTTTGGCATCAGAAAGTGTTTGCGCATTAAGCTGAAGTGCGAACTTGTGCAATCTATCAAAATATCGCTCTTGTGCAACTGCTACGACGGAGCCATTGAGCAATGTGGTCATGTTTGACCAAAACAAAAAACTTTGTACAATACTACTGCATCAACACTGATCACAAATGCCCTCCGAAATCCGGATTCTCAGTTTTTACTATCCGGATTTGGCCATCTCTAACCTAGACCACGCTGGTGAAAATTTATTGTTTACTGTTCACACTTTTGTGTTGAAGTGTGAGAAAATTATCAGAAAAAATAAAAACCAAACTCTTTTAGAGGAACCCATTCCTCTAATCCATCCAAAGTCACCACCTAGCCGGTCCCCGTTGTCGGAGTGGTTAGCGGAGTGGAATCTCGGTCTGGGAGTGGATGATTGTGAGTGTTCATTCATAAATTTCATCAAATCATCACTCATCCCCATCTTCGCAAATTAACCAAAAGTTTACCAGTGAGTAATTTGAGTCATTTCAGTAATTTTTGTCTCTAAATTTACCCTTACTCATCTGCTCCTCTTCACCACACAAGCTACAACCATGATCTCTCCATTGCAAATACTGACTGATCCGGTGTCGTTCCGGTTATTCATAACGGGTCACATTCTTTTACGTAACCTCTGCTTTCTATGTCTGTATTTATTTCTACTGCTCTGACAACAATGATCTTACGTGTGAACGTAGATCATCATACCTAATTTGATTATTCACATAGGCGGAACTAGATTTTTCTTGGAAAGTTGCAGAGTGTACTGTAATCATACATTATTCGCATCCGGATAAATATCAGGTTTCATTCTCGGTCCTATTTTGTAGTTAGATAAACTAATAGGTTTGATTTGATTTAATTTACTTCGTTTTTGTGCCACCATTTTCTAATTGAGAAGATGGGGATGAGTGATGATATGATGAAATTGATTGATGGACACTCACACATATCCATGCCCAGGCCGGGATTCGAATCCTCGACCCCTGGTGTGCAAACCACTCCGCCACGGGCCCGGCAGATAAACTAATAGGGACTGGGCGTTCATAGAGGGATCCGAATCACTGTACCTGCACCAGGGAACTAACCCAGGACCCTTTTATTATACTGCGAAAACATTTCTAAAGTTTTATGAAATGTTATTTGTATTAACAATTATTAGGAAAAATGGAGATAATATTTAGGATTCGTTCTCTCAGACGAACCTATCACAAACATAGAATATACCATTCACATATATATCTCTTTTTCGCCACTTATTCGTGCATTATTGCCTTGTAGCCAAAAAGGTCTTAATTAGATTTCCGGAGTCGAGTTTTTTATGTGTCTAGTAAATCTAGTGCAATTTAATGTACTTGAGCTAAACTTTTATTTTTTATTTTATCCTCTGGAAAATAATTGCTCGAACATTTTCTTCGTTGTAATATAATGTTTTCAATTCTTTTCATAATAATTAATCATCCCTTTTGGGAGAGGTTCGTGCCTCAGTGCCCCTCCACCTACATCCACCAATGACCCTGTATATAAAATTATAAATATAAAATATACGTGAGTGTCTGTGCACATGCACATACATATATTATATTCCCGTCTAGTTAGTTGCACATTTTGACACTATGCGTAGTGCAGGTGTATCCCGGTGTCAGGCTGCTGCAAGGAAAGACGTTCAACCAAGTAGACGGAAAGCGGTGTTCAAGCTCAGAAGATTCAACAAATGCCTGTCTGCTGCTTTAAACGTTCGTGGGATTAGTTACCACGCACTACACCGCTCCAGAATGCAGTACAAACAGTGCAGACACCAAATACACTACTTGACTCCAAATGAACGAAGTAGACGAATCAGTTTTGCACCGTGTAACCAACTAGACGCTTCGGTGCAAGGAAAGTCAAAATGTCCAGCGAAATAGACGGGGCTATTGTGAAGTGCAGTCATGGACACTTAACGGTTATAACGATGCCATTGAGTCAATTGGATTGTAACCACGAGATGTCCATGAGTGCACATTTTTCAGGAATTACAAATGTGTTTCAAAGAAACAGAACCAAATACAAATTTCAGAACGAGCAAAAATCGAACAATGAATCAAAGAAAGTAGACAAAGATCAGTGTTAGATATGATAGTAATTTATTATTTCAACAAATTACACATATATATTATTGTGATAATTGGAATAACAATATAAACACTATTATAAAACTGTCCTACAAATGTAGAGAAAAATTTGGTGATTTTTGTAGTGCAGACAATACCGCAATAATTTGATTTTTTCCTTCTCTTTAAAACTATTTTATCAGTTCTGTATCTATTTATATCATGTCTGCTCGTTAGATTCAGGCACCTTATTTATTTTCCTCCACTTCTGTGTAGAACGTTAGGTAGAACATTACTATAAATTACATACTGTCCATTTTGAAACCTGTTTTTCTTTACGTTAATGAAAAGGAATGCTAGTTGACATTATAACTCCGAACTGTTACGCACTTCTACAGTTGTCCTTGAGGAAGCTGTGCGTATAGTATTTCTCTTGAAAACAACCTCACTCGGCATCCATGAGTATAAATTATAGTACGCATGACCGGACTCTATCGTTGGCTGATTTACGCACCTCCGCTTGCCTTTGTTTTCACTGCTGAAGGCATGAAAAGAATTCGTAACTTCCCCCCTACGAAATGGCAGTGAGTTGAACTTTAGAAAATTTGAATCCCGCGGTTCTGGGATTCGTATCACGTGACTGGATACCTGCAGTAGGTCTTCCCGTACATGTCCTGAGGAGGGATGATGTCCTCCAAGGGCCGAACTTCGGAGCTTGCCCACTCGTCTTTCACCTGCAAAAATACAGAAAGAGTACAATCAGTTCAGAATCTGCTTGTGTGCGCATTATAGCAAATGTTATACATACAGGGTGTCCAAAATATTTTGTCAAAAAGTTCGAAAGATATTTAGTGCTTGAAGCAGGAAAGAATTTGATTTGTGATTTGATTTGCTTTATTTTACTTCGCTCTTTGTGCCACTTTTGGCTAATTTGCGAAGATGGGAATGAGTGATGATATGATGAAATTGATGAACCCAGGACCCCTGGCGTCGTAGCGCGATGTGCTAACCACTCTGTCACAGGGGCCGGCTAAGTAGGATAGAACTATGTCAATATGAAGCTTGATGTTGAACTTTTTCAAGTTCCCTGGGCAAGAGAAATATGACTATAGTGAAGCAAGCAAAGTCTGTGGCATAGTCAGATATCAAAGAGAACAATAATGGCCACAACAGAGAAGTAAGGATTTCTCTTTGTGGGAAAATTGCTGTTCCCCTACTATTTTTTTCTAGCGTGCGATCGTAAATGATTGTTTTTGTAGTTTCAGTTTGTTTTCCATAGATTAAAATTATGGGTGCGTCATCGTATTTGCTATCAGTTTCCACAAATGTTTAGGGGAATAAACATCATAACACATAATAATTTCTGGGACAGGACTGTTTAAAAAATCGAACGTAGGGTAGACCGGGGCTATTTCGACCATGGGGCTATTCCGATCGACGAAAGAATATTCGATCCTAGCGCATTGTTAATGCTCGGGTTGGCAAACTGCATGGCATCAGTGGAGAAGGAGAACCGAAACGGATCAGACGCGCACGACATTGCTGCTGTTGGTTAAGTGATCGGCCTGGAAAAAATTGGTTTTTGAAACAAGGTATGTACTCTGCGTGTGCATTTTCGCATAGTTAAACAGATAAGCTTTTGAACGTAAGCTGTACCAGCCACATTATTGTGAGTAAGTGAATAACTTTATATGTAACAATGGGGTAGGTATATTAGTTGTTAGTCATACACGTTCGGGGCGCCAAAGTTGTATACCGCAGTGTAGCCAACCAATGAAAGAAATATCGGCTTTTGGGGCTTTTACGATCATTTTTTCCGGGGCTATATCGATCTGCAGATTTTGTGCTACTACACTCCAAAAATTAATTACCATAACTTTTGTTATCGTTGCAGATGGTGCGCACGTACAAGTCGAAAGGAATTCGAATGAAATGGTCGGAGGATAATATGAACAGAGCTGTTGCAAGCGTACTGCTTGGGGATGTAAGTTTACGTGCTGCGGCGGGCCTCTTCAACGTGCCATACACGTCATTACAGAATAGGATTTCCAGTGCTAGAAGAAGCCAGGTCTTACAAGAAGAAAACAGCATTCCAAAAGCAGTTGGACATCCAACCATCCTGTCGAAAGATCAAGAGAAAGAGTTGGCGGAGAGGTTGAAGGATTTGGCAAGCAGAGGCTTCGGAATCACTGCTGCAGTAGTTAAACAGGCTGCGTTTATGTTTGCAGACAAACATCAAATCTGTCATCCTTGGGCTACTCAGAAGGCAGCTGGAGAGAAAAGGTTTTCTGGCTTTATGAAGCGACATACCGACCTTTCGCTAAGGAAACCAGAGGGTCTTTCCAATGCCAGGGCTGAGGGAATGACGATAAGGGTTGTACAGGAGATTTTTGAATTATATCGAAGAGTTACAATGGACACGGTTCCTACTATGCTTCATACACCAGAAAAAATATACAATGTCGATGAGAGTGGTTTTCCATTAAACAACAAACCATCAAGAATTGTAGCAGAAAAGGGAAAACGGGAAGTAATGATATTACAAGTGTAGAAAGAGGCGAGAATGTAACGGCAGTAGCGTGTTGTAATGCTTCTGGTAGTTTCATTCCACCTTTCATCATTTTCAAGGGCAAACGATTCAGAGAGGTGTTCAAAAAGGAACTTCCTCCAGGTGCCATGGTAGAAATGACAGACTCAGGCTACATTAATGAAGACGTCTTTTTACTATGGCTTCAGCATTTCTAGAGAAACCGCGTGCAAGGAAGGTGTCTCCTGATTCTAGATGGGCATACCTCACACTGTTCTCTGCAATGCTTGGAGTTTTGCAAAGAACACAACATAGAACTGCTCTGTATCCCACCGCACACCACACACGCCTTGCAAATACTCTTCCAGTTGGTGGAATGTGCCTGAAATTGAATGACATTAAATCGAGAACGTATTTTGTTTCTTTAATTAATACTTTTAGTTTACAAATTAGTTCATGAAACCAACCTGTGTCCTTCTCCCTTGTTTATTTATAGTAATATCCAAAAGCCCATTGAAGCATAGAAAAACTTTTCGCTGTTCATAAGTCAGTCATTGTTCTCTGCAGTTTTCAATGCAACATTCAGGTTGACGTTGAGCCCGTAAAGCACTTGATAATTACTGAAATATACGTAATTTTACTTGAGCATGCCCTTAATTTTGTGTCTTGATTGTGGAAATAATGTGTTGCAAAGAGCAGTAGTATGTTTTAGAGAGTGTTTATAATCTATTTTGTATTGCATGAGAATACTGAAGTCATTCTTAGTTTCCTAATCAAATAAAAATTATTTATTGTAATCTTTAAAAAAGAAAGCCTTTGTTTCTTTCCAGCTGTTAATGATAGAAATTCAATTGCAAACGGGTTACCAAATTAACAAATATTTCTCTTACATATTTGTGCTATGTGCTCGTATGCTTTATACAGGATGAGGAAGGAAACAGATTGTTCTTGGGTAACCTGTCCTGTTTTTGTCAGAAAACCTGATCAGCATACTGAACCAAGCCATCATACGAGATACGACTTCAATAATAAGATCCGTTTCTATGGCCAGCTAACTCCAGAGAGGGTAATAAAATTGTCAGTGTGAGGAGACTGAGAAATAATTGCGTCCCATATTACAATATATTCTGTATGCCTAGTGTGGTTTGCCTGTCCCTAAAGAATAAGCTGAAGACAAACCTCTGTCAATTAAAACACGTGTCAAGTCTGTTGCAGCTTACAAATCACATGAAATACCTTCGCTCGCTTCAGTGTGCTGCACAAGGTCACGTTCGACTGATAACCAGACACCACGTGACTCCGCGGCCAACCGACAGCACCCCAGAGAACCTTCTGTAACTTTGCGAGGTTCCTTCGCATCCCTGATAAAGCGCATGCGTGTAGTCCAGGCACATTTTGCATAACTGGGTAACTAGCAGTGAGTTTGGATTCTGGATATTTTTTGAACTCGGAGAAAAGTAATGATGTGCAGAAAAAACATTTTTTTCTGTATGTTTTGATTGTGTGTTCAAATGTTGCAGTAAACATATCTCTGTGACACACAACAACAATTACAGTAGTCATTCACTCCCGAGAAAAAAGCGCTTCAATGTTTAGAAACTTAGCAAGCGGTACTCACGAGACGAATATATTGTCCGTCTGTCAGAAGGCCCGGTGGTGTGGTGGTAGCGTGTTAGTTTGACACGTAGAAGGAACTTGGTTCGATTCCATTTGATTGCCTCCAATTTTTGTCTTAACTCAAGCAACTAATTATTTCATTTTATTTATTGCACATTTTCTTATTTTATTTGCTGTGCGAATTGTTGAATTTCAAATTTAATTTTGTTTTCCAAACTTTTACGATAATTACTTGCGAATAGAATTATATTTATTCCTGGTTCATTTTCTCGAAAGAAATGTATACTTTTCACCAGGTATAACATTTTTTGAATAATAAACGTCGACAATTCAATATGTAAATGTTTGTAAAATGATGAGAAAAGTGATAAAATATCTTTAAAAAATATTTCCATTAATAAAATTGAAAACGGTAAAATAGAGATTTCCACCAAAAATTAAGTAAAAATATATTTCACCTTTATTTCAATAAATTATTAGATAATATGCAAACATTTGTTGCTCGAGTTATTAAAATAAAATTAGGGAGTAGAACGGGAATCGAACCCAAAACCTTCGGGGCGTGATACTTATTCGCTACTATGGGGCTACCTGGTCACTTTAAAGTCATACAATATCATCTCCTCATCAAGGCACTTGGAAAGCATTGAAACCTTCAAGCGCTTTTCCTCGGATTTTTTCTTCTTTTTTTTAGTCCACTTTATGCACAGTAAGAAAGCTTATACCGGACTGGACCTACAGTTTAAAGTGGGATTTCAACCACTCGCGTATAAACCGGGTATCAAACTTTTCCTCGGAAATTGCTAACGTGCTATATTATCAATACTCTTTTCGGGCATGGATGTTTGTGTTTGTCCCAATGAGAATAAAGAGAACATAGAGAAAATTGACATGTATGACAAGTGAGAAAAATGTGAAGAACTGGGGATACTGACAAGTAGGTGTATTCCTTTAATTCAATAATAAAAATAAACTGCAGGGTACCGTACCACTATAGAAAGTCCCGTCGCAAACCGTAGCCTCTCCTTCTTAGATGAAATCAACAGATATTCGCAGTTTGTGACTTGTGTGTTTTTTCCTGAGAAACTTAGATATTTTATTTTAGTTTACAATTTTAGTTCATCACTAATTCTTCTCTCTTGTTTATTTATATTAATAACTAAATCCCTACTATAGTAAAAAAAAAATTCACTAATAATAAGTCATGCATTGTAAACTGTTAAAAAATAATGCATTGTTCTCTGCAGTTTTGTGTATTAAGTGCAGTTTATGTAATTACATTAAACGTGACAGATCAACTACAGATCAAATTTTTCACATCAGATAGACACTTGAGAAAAAGTGGGAATATAATCAAAATGTCTATCAGCTATTCATTGATTTCAAAAAAGCATATGATTCGGTCAAAAGGGATAAATTATATAATATATTAGTCGAGTTTGGAATACCTAAGAAGCTTGTTAATATGATAAAAGTGTGTACGAGTGAAACAGAAATTAAAATTCGTGTGGGTATTAATGTGTCTGACAAATTTACAATTCATGATGGATTAAAACAAGGAGATGCATTATCTCCATTGTTCTTTAATTTTGCCTTAAAATATGCTGTTAGGAAGGTAAAAGAAACTAACGAAGGACTAAATTAAATTGTGTGACTCAGTTGTTAGCATATGCAGATGATGTAGACTTATTAGGGGATTATATAAATACAATTAAGAATAATGCTAAAATATTTTTCAAAACTGCTAAAGAGATAGGTTTGGAATTTAACAAAGAGGAAACTAAATATATGCTTACAGGCGGAAACCAAGTTTTAGATAATCATCAAAATCTAATTATTGATAACAACTCGTTTGAAGCAGTCTCCAAATTCAAATACTTAGGAGTAATATTAACAAGCGAAAATTATATTAAAGAGGAAATAAAAGGTAGGAATAATTCAGGAAATGCCTGCTACTTTTCTCTTCATAAACTTTTGTCTTCTCGTTTAATATCTAAGAAACTAAAAGTTAAAATATACAAAACAGTAATTTGCCTGTATTATTATATGGGTGTGAAACTTGGTCCCTTACATTGAAAGAGGAACATAAATTAAGAGTATTTGAAAATATGATCCTTAGGAAAATATTTGGACCTGAAAGGGATGAGGAGACAGGTGAGTGGAGAAGGTTACATAATTTGTATTCATGTCCAGATATTATTAGAATAATGAAATGAAGAAGACTTAGGTGGGCAGGCCATATGGCACGAATGGGAGAGGAATGAGGAGTTTACAGGATTCTTGTTGGTAAACCTGATGGTAAGAGACCTGTAGGAAGGCCAAGACGAAGATGGAGTGACTACGTTCAGTTGGACCTAGAGGAAATTTGTAGGGATGGAAAAGAGTATATAGATATTGCTCAGGATAGGGACAGATGGAAGGCCTGTGTTGCTGCAGCCATGAACCTTCGGGTTTAAAAGGCTAAAGAGTTAGTTAGTTCTCTGCAGTTTTGAATGCAACATTTAGGCTTTCTGATCGTGCATCTTACATCAGGATATGATCATTTATAAGTTGGTTTAAGCGAAATTCTCCATTTTTAGTATTTCAATGTATGATATCAATTTCACATTGCAAAAACCGTTATTAATGGTTTCATTGTCATTTTCTGGGAATAATAAAAAATCGTATTACTTTTCATCTATGCTGCTTTCAGATTGCCAAAATACGAAGTGGCATGTAATTCAACAGGTTTTAAAGAAATCTGAGTTTAATAAATAAGGTTGGATGAAATTTAACAAAAAAAGTAACCTTCTACTGGGCTCGAACTCAAGTTGCCCGTACGCAAGTCCGACACGCTAGCCAACACTCCAAACGAGACAACACGAAACTCAAGTAGTCCACCAAAACGAAAGTTTATTTTCAGATTGCTAATTCCCAAGGTATAACATGCGTAGCCAGGTGTGTCTTGCGTTTTCTGTACTTTTGTTATTTGAGTAGCTTTGGTCTCTCCCTAAGATAATCACGGGAATAGTGAGGAATGTTTTTTTAGACGAAGATGATAAATAGACACATAGGAATAATCCACCCTCGCAATAAATCCAGAACTCAAACCTGGAACCTTCGATGCGAGGTGTGTTTCTTGTTATAACTATATATGTGTGTTTTCGTTAGATTCATGGTATTTCGTGAGTAGATATGAAGAAAGTAAATAAATAAGTGGGTGGAAGGGACTGGAGAATCGTAGCTACGGAACTATTGAGAAAATATCCTTCGCCAAGATTGAGAATCTCTATATCCCTTGTGATAGAGAACCTATTAGAAGAATGAAAGGACAGATTAAAATATTAAATTTGATGTGTATCCTTTCGTTAAGATGCCTAGAAAACAATATAATAAATTTGTTCACTGCAAGCAAATAATAAAAAAAAGTTTTCCCATGGTGGGGATCGAACCCAGGCCTCTCTGATGAAAGTTCTGCACGCTAACCAACACACTATCAATAGCACTACATTTTCTTTTTTCCAGTCAGTCTGTTTCCTTCCTCAGCACATGAAAAAGCAAATGCATCTTAATTTCTGATAATTCTCTTATTCTCTATTAATAGAAACCACGTATGTCAAAAATAGACGCATTCTTTCTGTGAAATATCACATGTTTCGCACATCATGCTTCTCCGTTTACTGTCATTTGGACATTCACTTGGAAGTTAAAACTTAGCTTTGTGTGCGCGTTTTCACGTGCATGCGTGTGACAAGAGTGGTGTGAACGTGTGTTGGATGTTGTTCTAGGTATTATTTTCGTTCAAAGAATTAATATAACTGTAAAATACAGAACTTAGTGTAATGCAAGGAGTGAAAATATAAAACCAGTCCGTCAAGTTCGTTACCAAACAACATTAAATAAAGGAACGTAACTTGGACCGAGTATTATTCCATGTCGAGAACACGAGACATTACTTCCGACAATCTTCATCTCGTATTTCTCTTTGGCATCACTGCTCAATTTACAGAAATGTATACCCGTGACTGGTATACAAGCCGCAGAATTACAATGTTGTTTGGGTTGTCTAGTCACAAGGCGAATGGTGGTCAGACATGGATGGCTTGTTTGAGTGCTTCTTCAATAAGGTCGTTACAACCCAGAAGTGTCCGTGACTGTTCTAGGGTAAATCAAATATAAACGGGAACTTATTTCTTGCAAGGAAAGTGTGGTGGAGTCCCTTGGCCTTGAGGTGATGACAGTGGGTGTATCTGGAGTCTGTTCCTTCCCTGGAGTCCTTGTCAACTTTTAACATGAGTCAGTAGCATGATGAGTGAGCGCAACGCATCATTATCAAATTTCTTACAAACGAAGGAGTAACACCAAGTGAAATTTTGACCGGACTTCCAGCACAGTTTGGTGAGTCCACCCTTTCAAAGACCCGTGTGTATGAATGGCACAACATGTTTTGGGGAGGACGGGAAACTGTGGAAAATGAAAGACATCAACGGAGGCCAAGGAAAAGCTTCACTCAAGAAAACATTCAGGTTGTTCAGGACTTGATTGAAGGTGACCGTCGCTTGGCAGTCAGTGAAATTTCATCGGCAGTGGGCATAAGTTATGGTAGTGCTCACACGATCATTCATGAGAACTTTGGCTACAGAAAAATCGCTTCGAGGTGGGTCACACGCATCCTCACTGAGGAGCAGAAAAATATTCGACTGGAAATCTCTCATAGGCTCAAAGGGAATGAATTTTTGAACAGTCTTGTCACCTGTGATGAAACTTGGGTCCACCACTACACACCAAAGTCGAAACGGGCCAGCAAGGTGTGGCGGAAAAAAGAAGAGTTTGGGCCATTCAAGGTCAAAAGGCACGCATCAGCTGGGAAGATTCTTGACACAGTTTTTTTTATTTCAGAGGTGTTATTTTTATTGATTATCTTCATGAAAGAAGAACAGTAAATGCTTCTTAGTATTTTCAACTCCTGGAAAGTGTTAAGGCTGCTTATCGGACCAAACGACGTGGTTCACCCATCAGAAGTGTTCTGCTGCTTCATGATATAGCCAGACCTCACACAGCTGGTGCAACACGTGACACACTGGACGAAATTCATTGGACACCACTTGAACATCCTCCATACAGTCCAGACTTATCCCCTTGTGATTATCACTTGTTTAGACCCCTGAAAGAAGCACTCGGGAGGTAAGCGTTTTCAGGATGACGCAGAAGTGGAAGAGTTCGTGTGCAACTGGCTGCACACACGACCGAGAACTTTGTGGGACAAAGGGATTGCCAAACTCTCTATCCGCTGGCAAAAGTGCATTTCAGTTCAAGGGAGCTATGTAGGAAAGTAATTACTTTGTTTTTTATTTGTATTTTGTTTCAATAAATTATGAAAAATAAATTCCCGTTTATATTTGATTCACCCACGTAATAATAACTGAGCCAATATTTGCTCTATAGCCTTTTATTCCAAATCAATCCTTAGGCTAGCTTTATTTCTTAACGTAGAATGGTTGCAGTATTGTACATAGCATCAATGCATGGCCATCGGCATTCCTATGGTCACATAGGCTTAGCTTGCGCCCTGAACTAACATACCAAGATGTATGCACATCACCGAGGAGTTCTCGCTTTTATAATATTTCAAGAATACAGATTCAAGTACAGATGAATCACTATCTACAAAAAGATGCTACCAACACAACTGACACCTACACACGTTTAGAAATATAAATTTACATAGTGCACTCTCGCAAATATAAAGATACATTGAACTACCCATAGTAGAGCATAAAATACAATAAATATTAAACAAAAGATATACATTACAAACAAGGTGCAATATTACATATAATAACACGAAAATTACGCTTTCTTTTACAAAATAAATATATTAGTGACATATTTTAAAGTTGTGACGTCACAAAAGTATGCATCATATAAAGTCACCGGCAATATAAATGGGATACTTACATCCTGAAGTACTCTCTTCTCTGCAAGACGTTACGTGTTTTTCCTAAATCTACGGTGGTATTAGAATTTGGCATTTGATATTAATATTATTTCTATTCAAATCCACCTATCGCCGTAAAGTTAGGCAACACCGTAGTGTGTCTCATTTTTATTGCCGGTGACTGTACTTGTAACCTAGAATCCAGATCTCCGTTTTTATACATTTAGTCCGTGGGTTCCATCTACTACAAAGAGAACGTATTCAGAATAAAATATAGTTAAGACAGTTGAATGATAACAAATGCAGAAACGTAACTGTTTAAAATAATACAATAATCTAATAATATATTAGAAATAAATATTTTATTTACTAGGCAATGCTGTCACTCCATTTTTGGTTTAATTGGCATGATATATTCAGTATATTTTCACAATACTCTTATGTTAACTTCTGCATGTTTGTCAACATTTGATATGGGAACTACACGTGCTTCAGTTATAGGTAGTGTAGTATAAGACAAAGTCCACGAACTCTTGGTGAATAGTGAACGAAATATGCAACAGAGGGCGTATATTTTGCTGTCAGTGGTCCACCACATTATTTCCAGAAGTGTTCCCCGCAAATTAATATTTTTCATACAGTATTTATATTTATGATACATTTAACTGTGTCTTTATTACATATCCTTGCTATACCCTTACTTTTTGCTGTTGACTGAAGTGTTCATGTATGTTCGCTTCTGACAAATTGCTAAAGAATTTTTATGGCTTCAAACTAGCTAAATATTGAGCATTCTAAATAGTTCATGTGCACACCTGATTACAATAGTGAACAATTCGCTTCTTTTTGTTGAAAGTGTTGTAATAAAACATTTTTAATTTATTTAGTTTGTTTTGAAAATGCAAGCTTGATGTGACGCTAATGGAATGTCAAATTGTTTTTTGAAAAGTAAAGAGTTAACAGATTTTACTGAATGTTAGTGGCATTAGCATGCAATGTTAATTAAACATTGTCCACTATCAAGTGCATTAAGTGTACACTACGTTCCTATTCTTGCGTCTTCAGGTCAACAAATTTATTTTTACCCGTAATGGGGTTTAATCTTGCGATAAACCTGTAATTTTACTTCAAATCAAGTGCGTTATCCAAACGGATCACAGTGGAGTAGTTGATTGGCTTTGGTGTGGAAATTTGTTTGCCTGAAGACGAAACAGAAAAAGTATTGTCTAGAAACGTAGTACTAGAATAAGTGTAGTTAGAAGCACGGGCCAATAGATAATGTCTACTTCAAACAGTATGCTAAAATATTCCCAAAATGCAAGCACTTATCAAATTGGGTCGTTTCAGAGGAAAATTGGATGTTAACAGCTAAGTCAGGTATAAAATCTATTTATAATCAAATGTTTTTGGACACATACGAGAAATTTGTAAATTTTGTCTTCAAATACAGTGCATTCGTTTTGGCTTTGGGCAGAGAAGGCGCGTGAACAACTTCGAACAACTCTTATAACACAGGTTAGTACTCGTTATGCAATGTAAATATAATTGTCTACATGCTAAAGATATGTGCGTAAATAAGCGATTTGTTACGGGACCAGAATGCCTGCGTCATGTGACACATTGTCACGCGCTATCTCGGAACGAAGCCAAAAGGATCGGATTGTAGTGTCAATTTATCGTTTATGATTCACTTGACGTTCAGAAGGGCCACCCAGATGGCGTGGTTGTAAACCTTTCGCCTCTAATGAAGGGGTATACAGTAGAGAAATATAGTCAGTTGGATTTCACTTTAAACCGTGGGTTCGATCCAGATTTCCTGCGCATAAAGTGGATTTGAAACAAAGTTCAACATTCATTTGACAGAAATTAACTCAAGAGGACTAGACACTCTTTAATAATGTGATGAAACATTTGTATTTACAACATAAATATTTTGATTTTTGGATCTCAATGTGTTATATACTACTTGGAGGTCTACATTGCATGCCAATTGTCTCAAACGCTAGGCAATTTGAATATTAAGAAGCATATATTTCGTTTCATCTGCGAGTATTTACAAAATACTAAAAGAACAGTTCGAAATGTCTGTCTACGTAGGTCTTTCATGGAGCATACAATTGGAAATCGTTGACTTTAGTCTTTAGGCATTAGTTTTTTTTATCATTCGCCTCACTAAGTGCCCTTACATTGTCTAAATACTGTGACATATATTTTTACTTCAAGGAAACCTTATGATAACCTTCATATTTGTATTTTTCCCCTCAGATTTTCTCTACTTATATTTTTCTACATTTCTGCCGTTTTTTCATTTTTTGTTCTTTCTCATTTGTATTATTCAATAACTACTATTACTATAATGATTATATTTTTAATTGCAGGATTATCTGTATTCATGTATTATTACTTTATATGTACTTATATTTTCTTATGTGGGTTTAGGTGGTGAACTTCGCCGCCAATTAAAGGAATTATTATTATTATTATTATTATTATTAATATTATTATTATTATTATTGTTGTTACTGTTGTTGTTGTTGTTGTTCACTTCCAATGTCTTTGAAAATATTGCTTGAGAGTTTGTTTATTAATAGGGTTGCTATATTAATCCTTTGCCAATAAAGGGCACGTCCTGAATTAGAATGCAAGAAGCATTTTTTCTACGCGAACACCACATCAGTGTTATATATTTTTTATATATACACATTATGTGAAAAGAATATATAATATGAACTTTCGCAAGATGGCTTGGTAACCGAGCGCGTTAAGTAATCGACTATTGATCTCAACAACGATTTTTCCACAGTTCTAACACCGGCCTAGGCATGGAAGTTCCTTGAGTGTCAATTTTACTTGATTATCTCTCTTCCCCATCGTCGCGATTTGCCAAATGAGACAGACAAGCGACGTAAAACAACAAAAAAACACAAACAAACTTTCACACAACATAACAACAAATTTTGGAATATTCGAGATGGTGCCTGGAATGCGAATTCGACATAATTATTCTACCAGAATAGTTTTTCACTCTATCTGAAGTAACATCAGTAATTGTTCTCTCAGCCCAGAAGTCATCATCAAGCATCATAAATTGCTAAAATTAGTTATTCCGTATTATACATGGAACGTGTAAGTGCTCGACCAATCTATTCCAGCTTACGATATCCTTCTTACAAATGAGGCTATTACCTCGCACTGTTACATGATGACGTCAAGTGGCATTACTCATACTCATACATTACTCATACATCGGAGAAACGGAAGTTCCTAATATATTACGATGTGTTCCATGTGTGCAAGTGTAACATCTTTTCTATGCCCTGTTGTAAAATATAATTCTTAATAAAGTTTTTATGTAACACTTATGTGAACTTTATACTTTTACTGGACCTACAACTCAATTGATTGCTTTAGTTTATATTCTTCGCTTTTCGTCTACTTTTCGGTAATAGCGAAGATGAGGATGAGTGATGATATCACTAAATTGATGAAGGGACATTCACAAAGAACACCCATGCCCAGCCCGTGATTCAAACCCGGACACCTGGCGTTGTAGTAAGGTGTGCTAACTACTCCGCCAAGGAGGCTGACTGACTTACAACTCAAATTTCAGTGCGAATCACAAAAGGCTCTGGTAGTATTTTTTTCAAGTTTGTTATCGTCTTCAAATATTTGAATACTCCCATAAGTATCTTCTGATATTTTAATGTACTGTACTATTTTTCTTTAGCATGTTATGATTTTTTTTCAGGAATCATAAAATTCAATCAATAAAGCACGAAGAAAAAAAGTGAAAATATAATCCAACTAATTTACTACTTCTGAAATTGAAGGTAGCGTGCAGCACGCGAATCTGAAAAAGGGAAAGGTCTTTCCGATTTCTCTAAAGCTGGACAGCAATAGCATAAACGGTTGAAGACAGATTACAGCAGTCTCATGCGGTGCAGAAAACAGGGGAATTGCTTTCTCAGGATATTCTCTGCAGAACCGACAGTAGAACAAACTCGACCCTGTGGTTTCAATATGATTTATGTTTGTCTTTTGCTCATTTTTCGTCGATTTCTACCTCTTAGGTTAACCGTTTCACTGAAGATCATTCTCTGCAGGGGTGTAACATGTCTGGCAAGTTGTGAACGGTTACCGGGCAATATTCAAGAACAATGAAAGGAGCTGTGTGAATCGTTACCTTGGTCACGGCTGTGGCCGAAGCGGGGAGATTTCCAATTGGGATATTGATTAATTGATTCATTCATCATAGATAAGTTCTATTTTGAAATTTTTATTATTACTAACATATTTTTTGCCACCCTATTTCCTTGCTTGCAACGAATGTAGTAGAATAAACTGGGGTAATCCCAGACACAGAAGTAATGGCGAATAACAGGTTTTCTGCTTTGCTTTTTCATAAGAGTGATCCAATTGGTTCACCACGTAGCGCCTGTTACGAACAATGCGTGAAGCTCCTAGCGGCGTCATTATTCTGTGGGACATCTCTCATGGCGGTGCCTTCATCTTTCGTCACATGCACTTGGTCATGACACTTGTCTGTGCAAGGTGGGTACCGAGCCTGCCAATGTCCCCCCCCCTAATATTTGGGCAAGGAAAATATGGAAGGTGTGCCACACCCTCCATATAACTCGAACCTTGCTCCGTGAAAATTCGTTTTATCCTCACCTGAAACTGGAGCTAAAAGTTGACCGTTTTGTTTTGCCTGGAGATGCCAAGAAGATAGGGGAATTTAACTTTAATATGAACTCATCCGAAATTAAACATGGCACAACCCTTATATTCAAGGGCTGGAGAATAAGTCATGGCAATTATATTTTTCTCAAATGTAAACGTTGGTACCACAATATGATCATATGTGCCGGAGATCATTACACCCGTAGGATGTGGACACGGCATTAGAGGGAATTGAGATGAGCGGTTATTGTGCAGAGGCAGTGTTAATTCATTGTTTGGTAAAACGTCGTGCTACGCCGTATACAGCATGCATTAAAATAGCCGTTCATTGGGTGTAAAATGCCAGAGAATACCACAGGAAGCTGGTGGAAACTGTAGCGAATAGTGCCCTATAGTAGTATGCGCCTCTTTTGTTCCTGTAAATGTTGTGGCCGTACAAGCTAGCTCTTTCCCCCCTGGGCCGCTGGGTTGAAGCCGAACAATAGGCGTTGGGGACAAAGCCGTCCAGGGTCCGATGGCCGGCTGTACCTGCACGGTACACATAAACAAATAGAACATATTATTGAGATGGGGAAAAAGATGGGGTTGCATATGAAATTATAGCCATTTCATTGATGGACTGTGATATGTGAATATGTACTATGTTAAGAATCTCTACATGATAATGAGAATTGCAATTTCAATTCCGGTCACACTTACACCGATGTCCTGGCGCTGTGTATTGATGTATCCATTGCCTGTCCTTAGGGAGCCTGGTTGTCCCTACTGTCCGTGGTGTCAATCACACTGCTCTCCGGTGACGATTCCTACATATAGGGTATATCAGGCAGCGGAAACACACGTCACAGTTCGCATCTGTCTTCTGTACACTGACCTGTTACATATATACTTTTATATGTAAAAAATATATAGTTTATCTTGTGACGAAAACTATCCAGTTCATCTTAACTCAAATGTTATGTGCAATACTCTTGGCACTGACGGACACTGGCTTCTTAACGCAGACTCTTCATGACACCGACTTTTCTGTACTATTCCTAGACACAGATTTGTCACCGTAAATTCTAAACACAGACTTGTCACCTGAATTCTCAACACCGACTCTTCTGTCTAGCTTATAGACGCACACTGAACCGCCAAAATTCACCGTTGGGTTAGGGTTTTTTGTCCATGTCCAGTTTCTATTGGCTGGCGTGGAGGAGGGGGTTGGTTTCAGGGAAGAATGGAAATATTTCTGGGCTTCTGGGAGAGAAAGCGTAAATATAGCCGTCGCCTTTTGTGGGTAAGGCAAATGACCTTTGCTTGGCTTCTCTGAAACTGACGGGGATTTGGAGACGTGCTGAATGTTCGATAATAATAATAAATGTAGAAGAAAAATGATTTATGTGTATATTGATAATAGTGTGTACGAATGGAAATACGAGTACAAAGTCCAATGCTTTCAGACTTGTAAACACATGTGGCACGATGCTACCTTTAAGGATTTTTGTTTGTTTCCCTACCCTATACCTGGTACACACGTTCATGCATTCCACAATACTATACACTACCCGATTACACCACCAAAAGTCCGGGGTTGGAGTCACGGCCTGGGCATAGGTGTTCTTTGCGAGTGTGCATTCATCAGTTTCGTATGGTAACTATCAATCATCCTCATCGTCGCTACTAGCCAACAGTGACAGGAAAGCAACGTGATTCAGTTCAAATATAATATAACATATGATAGAGAGAGGAGAGATTAGATTTAGAAAATAATTGTGGATGGCAAGTCACTAAATTCTCCCGCTCCCCTTGAAGAAAAATTCCATACCTCTGTCTTTGGGTAAATGTATTATTGGTTAAACGAGTTATGTTAAAGCCATCAAATATCTAGTTAAATTACGTCAAGCAATGTTAGTCTACTATGAAGATAACCGCAGTTTAAATAAACGGTATAATTTCGGTAAACTGAGGCTTAATGTTGTGAAATCAACTACGTCTGTCAAATGCATCTAAGTTCTCTTCCGAAAACCCTTGACTTTCGGCTTGAATTCCTGGGTGTAAAATAAAATGGGCAAGACTCGTGCAGAGAAATAAGATATCGATGCATATTTAATAGAGTCTACGACTGTGCAGTATAGTTTTCCATTGCACACCATGAGGCCATTGTTTCAAAATCGTTGTGGTATGATATCTACGAATGAGATCTCCTAATCTTAGTCCACTTCCAGAGCCTGCTGGAGAAAAGCAGTGAGAACAACAGAGCTCAACTTACCCTCTCAACGTCCCTGAACACCCTGATGAGATTTCGACCAGCGAGCTTCTCGACGTCCTTCTCCGTCCACCGACTGCTGCCCAGCAACTCTGCCAGGAGATAAGGATACCGCGATACATCCTCAAGTCCTTGTGGAGTTCTGCAAAGAGATTGGGGAAACGCATAAGTCTTGCTAAATAGCTCAAGAGCATGCTGCGTTTGGGATCGAACCAAGAACCTTTAGATTGAATTGGGTGATGTAGTTACTTCCCATTCATCTCTCAGATGGTTATCACTCGCTTGGCCTGAATGTGATAAATGCAAGAGGTTACATTTAAAGGAATGGCGATAGAAATTAACTGAGGTTAGATATGGGTTTTATACTCTCCATGACTGAACCGATATGGATTGGTTTAGAAAAGGATATTACTTGCCCTACAAATAGATGAAGATTGTCCTCTCAAATGGCACTTGTCTGACCTCCCTGTCAGACATCGATTCAATCACACACCATCGTCCAATAATCGTTCTCCACTTTGCTTCTCTCTCACAATCCGCAGTCCTTACTCTCTCTCGTATTCTCGCCAACTGATCACACCTCCTGACAATTCCAACACTCACGCCACATGCGCCTTCCAAGTCAATCACCCGACCTTTGTCTGATTACTTATTCAGCATTCCTATCTCTGCTACCTGCTATGCTAAGACTTTATACTTCTTACCCAATACCTTGGGTACGATACGGTGCCATATTGTTCTCTGTCCTTTGATGTACATGCAAATGCAAACATATTACGAGGGTGAGTGAAAGAGTTATTTCACAGTATGAAAATGATAGCGCATAGAATGTGAAGGACATTTCTTGTATATAATAAATGGACACTATCAAAACTATCACCAAGTCTGTTCAAACATTTGTCATAGCGTGACACCAGTTTCTCTGCACCTTCTTTGAAGAAATCCAGTCAAACGTTTGATAACCATAATTTCATGGCAGATTAAACTTCCTGATATCGCCACTTCGCAAGTTCTTCTTTCATGGACCCAAACACACGGAAATCGCAGGGCGTGAGGTCTAGACTATGAATTAGTTCATTAACATGTTCAATAGTGTCCATCGTCTTAGCAGTTGACAGCTTTTTCCTGGTAGTAGTTCTCAATGTCCGTACGAACATTCTCGAACTACACAAACCATTTTATGATCGCCTTGCGTGAAATTGATTTATCATGGTACACTTCATGCAATTGACGATGAAGTGGGGTTACAGCTTCTTGCCCACAAAGAACTAGTAAATGTATACACTTACAGTTTGGACAACACTTCCAACTGACCTGACATGCTCAAAGTGATTATATCCAATCCTTAATAGCCAAGGCGCAAGAGAACCGTGAGCAGTGTTCACAGCCACTTTCATCAAAATGTATCTTCCCGACAAAATGTCATGAATAAGTGCAACTTATTTTTTGACCGTACCTCGTACATACAAATACAATGCCACGAAATTTCACAATGGTATTAGGATCAAAAATTCAAAGGATTAAGGTGTGTTCAATAAATATAGAGAATACCACTTCATTAACATATAATTAGTTCAATCTGAAACTACATTTTCTGAATATGCGCAACAATATTATCTACAAATAGCATGCGATGTTAATTCTTAATTGGGCATTATCCACTGTTTATCTTTTTACCTAGTGCGTTACGTAACAAGAGAGCAACGCTTCGCATCTTTTCAAGTGAACAATTTTTTTAATGTTTGTGGTGGGATCGACGAACCTGTGACTTTTACAACAAACTACTCAAATGTTCTTCCCACCGGTAAAATAAATTTGTTTTTGTACTCTGCATTTCTTGAGCTGCATAGCGCATTCAGTTTAAAATTGTCTAGACAGGGATCCTAAGCTCATTTCGTACAGAGGCTTATTTTCTATTCTGTAATAATTAAATTTTTGTTTGTGCTTTCTTAATCGATAAACTGAGTGCGATTGGAAAATAAATATTCAACTTAAACAATGTTGTGCCAATCGTTGTGCACACTGGACTCCATATTGACACTAAAGTGGAATGTAAAACAAATGAATTAGTCAAAATAGAGCCTAATATTTTACTCTCCAATCCTCATATGTAAAAACAAATAAATAACCCGTGGCGGAACACCCCGTGAAGGCCAGGGCCTTCCCTAACGACTGCCGGGTTCACTCCCATTTCTGGCGGGAGATCAACCAATCAGTAAAGGGTGACGTGTGGTCAGTACTACGAACCACCAGTCTTTGTTTTACGTTTCCATGACCAGTTTACGCTACTTCTTCGTAGCTTCCCAAGTTCCTCACAACGGTGGGTGACCTATGGTCCCGTACGCAGGCCGAAATCTCAGGAGAAAGGTTGCTACGCTCTTCTCAGAAGACGAACCTGCGGGCGTTCCGTAGCCGGAGCCCAAAGCATGACGTCAAACCACACGGCCACAGTCTTGGACTCAGCAGAAATGATAGGGACATTAAAATAAAACTAAAAGTGTATACTCTGTGCCGACGATGTCTGGAGCAAGCTAACGAAAGCAAGTCACTGAGCAAGTAGTGACGCGATACGGCTCCGTCAAGGAACACGTGAGAGGAAACGGTATTGCGTTGAGGTGGAAAGCGCTTGCAGTTACCAACCTTCCCAGCAGCGTGTACCGCTTCGCTCTGCCCACTCGACCCCCCCCCCCCCCAATTCTCTGCAGCTATGCGTGGCCTTGCTCCACAGATTCCTGGGATAGAGTATAAGTCAACATTACGCACAGATATGCTACTCGGGACTGGACGTGCAGTTTAAATTGAGATCAAAACCACTGCGGAAAGTGCCACCACGAGGAATCGAACCAGGGACTCCTACTACCACTACTGCCTTGCACATAATAATAATTATACACTGTGAACTTACAACAAATATTATTATTATCTTTTTGAGAAAGTGCATTAAAATAATATACTTACAAGTTGATCCCATCATATCCGGCTCCGATGCCAACGTGATCCACCCCCGCAACCTCTCTAATGTGATTGATGTGAGCTGAAAGAGAAAACAGGAAAAGATATAAGTGAATGACGAATGGTCTGTTAGAAAATATCATAGTACATCCACATCAGCATATCCGCAGAAATAGTGGATCGAAATGAAATATCTCTTTGAGAACAAAAGACAAGGCCGATCAATTGTCTCCCGAGAAGAAGTTTAAATTAAGCAAGCAAGTGCCTCATCTTATCGGCAGCTCCAATTCTCCATTGATTGATTGAGTTCGTAAGACAGCACTGCACTTCCGTGATGAAAAATGCTACATTGATTTCCTATTCAAGACTTGTAAGGTGGAAAACATGCAAATTTAGAAAGGAATTCTTGAATCTCGGTGATATTTTTCCGGTTTGTAAACCAAATTAGTTGCAAAAGAAACTCAACTTGCTGTAAAGTTTAGCAACATGAATCTTGCTGGCGAGTCTCAGAATAAATTGAAAGGTCCAAGTGTGATCTGGAACAAAGTTAGATGAACTTACCACGAAGCATAAATATGTAATTGTATTTTTTGTTTTCCTGCATCGTTTATACATATTTTGTAGAAGTAGCAGTGTTGTAGATCACGATTAATTGAGGAAAGGAGGCAACATTAACGATTCTAACTAACGACCTCCAGTTTGACATGACACTAATCTATGAACCTTGTAAATCTAACAATGTCCGATGCTTGAAGAATAAACAGTACGCCTACGGGCTATTAGATTGATTGATTTGCCTAATTTTACGTCGCTTTTTGTGCCACTTTTGGCTAATAAAGAAGATGGGGATGAGTGACATTATGATGAAAATTGATGAAGGGACACTTCACAAACACCCACGCCCAGGCCAGGATTCGAACCTGAGACCCTTGGACGGTCTATTAGACATAGAGCATATTAGGCGCATCCAGAAAGTAAGTTTCCCACTCGTCCGCAGGGGCCAGGCCATGAGTATTGAAACTTGTTTTGCGCATGTGTGAGATGCACATGTCCTGGCTAGAGAATGTCCTACAAGACGCCTCCAGAAAGTCCTCGGTAGCGTCGCGGCAGCAATGAAACATGGCGGCTCTTATCCAATCTCCCACCGCGTGTGAGGTTCGTTCGGTGATCAAGTTCTTGAACGCACAAAACATACAGCCGATCGAAATTCATCGTCAGGTGTGCCAGGTGTATAGGCCAGACGTCATGAGCAAGCAGATGGTGCGTCGTTGGTGCAGGACATTTACTGAAGGCCGGCCAAATGTGCATGACGACAAGCGCAGTGGGCAGCCATCGGCCGTTATGGACGAGCTTGTGGGGCAGGCGCAACAGCGCATATTGGAGGATCGTTGCGTCACGATCACGGAACTCAGAATTCATTTCCCGCAGATTTCTCGGTAGTAGTTATGCACCCGCGTACAGTCCGATAAATCAATTGATTGGAAAAGATCGATCAAAGATCAATTGATGACCAAGCAGTGTGGGCAAGCAAGGGTGGTGGTTTTGAGTGATGACGTCATGAAATGGGTGGGTTTTATTTTGTGAGGAAGGATTTGATTGGTGTGACGTCATTGAATGGGTTGTGATTAATTTGTGAGGAGTGTTTTGATTGGTGGAGGAGGAAAAGTCGGTGGGGGAATTGATAAGATGGTTTCCTGTTGTTAATGATGAGGTGACGGTTTTCTGGGAATGTTGATATGGGTTGGGGTTTCCTGTTGAGGAGGTGATTACGGTTGGATTTCTGGGAATGGTGATATGGGTTTCCGGTTGGGGGGCGTAAATGACTGTTGAAGTTGATAAGCGTCGACGGTTGAGAAGATAAAGGAGTTGGAAAGGAAATGTGTTGGGATGTTGAAGCGATATGGAGAGATTGTGGAACACGTGTTGGGACATGTCGGGTGTTTCTTGGAATGGGCGTGTAGAAGTTTGTGGGAACATTGATAAGGTATGACTGTGTGCAGGATACGTTAGTAGGCGGCGGAATGGAAAAGAAGTAGATAAGAGATAAGGGGTTGGCGTTTGTTAATTGGGGGGAGGGGTAAATATGTGTCATAAGAGCGGATGTGCCTAATTGGTTTAGGGGCGTTTGTTACGATGTTAGTTCAGATAGATGGTGTTTGTGTAGGAATAAGGAGATAGATAAGAGAGGACAGGCTTGAACATGTTTTGGTGGGCGTTGTGTTTGATATAGTGGGTTTGAGTGTTAATTGGGGGGAGGGGTGGACTATGTGTTATAAGAGCGGTGCGGTTGGGACTGTAAATGCAAAGATAGAGAAAATGTGATACTGTTTTGTTTGCTGGATGGAGAACGGAAGGAAAGAAAAGAAAAAAGTACGTTTCTCCGAAGAGGTGGATGTGTATGCAATACCGGGGGAGGAGGATCGACGAGGTACGTGGGCACTCGACGCTCTGCGCGAGAGGATGCGCAAGGAACTTCAGGGAGAAGTTATCAGCGAGGAAGAGGAGGGGTAGGTAGGTATATAAAAAGTTCCGTTGTGTTTGAATTTCACTATTCACCAGACATCTTCAGCTGTGTACATCATTGGAGATAGTTGTTACCGGAGGAAGCGATAGAACAGCTATTCGAAGGTAAGTATGATGGGTTTGGTGTCCTGGGTGTTGACGTTTTTCGGTGGGGTGATTGGAAAATTATCCCCAGCTGTGTCATTAACAGTTTAATCCAGAAGAGGATGACGTTTAACAGTGATCGATGGTGGGGGTCGGCTCCCGGTCCTCTTCTGCTGGGGTGGGATATATATATCCAACAAAATCAATAAGCATTGCAGTCTACTAGAGATACACATAAAAACACAATATGGAACCAGAAAGCCGCTACAACATTGATAACAACATGGATGTCGTTATTCGAGGTACTTTCACCAACACTGAATTGATTTTGAGACATGAAAAAAATTACATTGTCCTAAATAGCGATGAGTACCCATCATGCGTGTACAAATCAGATGCGATCTTCGACACTTACAAGAACAGATTCCCCACACGAGAAGACAGATTCAGATCTATAAACATTATAGGAGAACTTTACTTCACCTTCGAGGGCAGTGGAGAAAACATAAAAGTGGAAATCAGCAACGCCTCCGGAGAAGTCACACTAAATTTTGAACAATGGCGAAAATTTCTCTCTTACCATGAAACCCTCATGGAGGAATTCCAGCGACGACTAAATCGTAATGACTATGTGATTTTCGCTTATTGGTAGTCTACTTTTCGTCTATATAAATCTGATATATTCTTGAAATAGAAGGAGAAACAGGAGGCACCAGTTGGCGCTGCCGATTGGCTCTAGTGTCATTTCGGCGGTACCCAGATATCATAGAAGAGACGGACACCTCAGAAATTGACGAAGAGTGAACGGTGAGAAAGCATATTGTTTTTCTGTATTCCGGAGTAGGGTATAATTTCCGAAACTGAGGGTAAAATAAAAAAAAGATCGATATTTAAAAATAGTAATAAACGTGTACATATATATTTAAAATGAGCTATGAATACAAAGTTAGAAGCCATAGAATATAAAAACAGAAAACTCACCGGAGATTCGGTACTTATACCTGTTGAGCTTCTTCTTCTTCTTCTCCGGAAAGTATCTCCACTATCTCCGGTTGGGGGTTATTTCCACCCGAAGATAGTGAAGTAGTAGACTTACCAGCATTCGGTATCAGGGGGGAGGACAGTCGTGCGAAAAATAGAGCAGAACTCGGAGGGGGAATTTGTGGAAGAGATGCAGGTTCGAGAGGCACGGGTTCTGTAGCAAAAGTGTGAGTAGTAGAGGTAGAAGGTTTGGAACGGTCGAAAGGTGACGGAGACGTAGGTATTCGGGACAGAGGGGATGGGGGGTTTACTGTTGTGGAAGATGAAGAAGTTTGTTTTCGTCTTAAACTCTTCCCTGATTCTAGATGCTGGTAACGTCTTACATGTCTTTTTCGGAGAGTATCGAACCTGTAAATAGATAGAAATATTTCGTGAGAAAATGCATATAAATATATAGAACAAATTAGTAATGATTAAAATGTTTAAATTTAGAAGAACGTTTGTTGTAAGTATAGGAAAGTATGTTTCTATGTGTGAATCGGGAATTATCAGATACTTTAATCGAAAAATTGTAAATATGCGTGTATAAGAAATTATAATTTGAGAATTCCAGAAAAAATGTATTCCAATATAATAGACGTGTCAAATATTATATTATAAAATATGGTATTTACCCTGTTTGATGGGTACGGCACTCGTCCAGAATCTCGTTCTGCATATCATGAGACCTCTTCCATCTGGTCCAACTGTCCCCTCATGGCGTCTATTTTTTGCTTGAAGAAATTTCTGTTTTCCTGATTTATGTTGTCATATTTCGCCAATATATTCCTTATTTTTCTGAGAAACTTCTCTTCCGCACCCGTCATCACACCGAATATCTGCATTAATATGAACTGTGTTTGCATCATGTTGCCTATGGTGAAAAACTTTTGCTGAAAACAAAAAAAACATATGTCTTACTTTTTGTTTTTTATTTCCAGATGGCATCCCTACCGTTTGAATTTGACCTTCTACACGCGAATGTGAAAAATGAAGCTGAACGTGGAGGTGAGAGAAGGAATCTATGGAGCAAGACCCATGCGAAGCAGGCTGAGAAGCAGATTGCGTGCTTTGTAGATTTTTGCGAGGAGAATGGTTTAGCTGGAGAGTTGTTGGAAAATCTGGAAGAGGTGTGCAAGGATATGGAGGTTAGGCTCGACAACCTCGTCAAGCTGTTCACGTACATATTCGACAAGAAAGAAACAAGTCAGGTGTTCGAGGGATTTATTGAAAATATAAGAAAAGCTACCTATGTACCATCCCACTTCAGCATGAAAGTGTGTTTTGAACTGATGGAAGTTTTCAAAGGTGTGCGGAAGCAGAGAGGTATAGATAAAATGGGGGGTACAGAAGGTGAAATGGAGAAGAGGATGCTAGAGATTTTGAAAAAACGAAAATTGGATAACTAAAAACTAACAATGCTAACACACTAATCATATCCATATATGTATTTTGAATAAATGGAAATAATAAACATATATTGAATATATATATAAAAATGATTATGTTAATTATTTACTTGGAATACTTACAAAGTTCTCTCTCTCCATATTCTTGATGGCTTCTATAAGATGTCAGAACAAACACTGTCAGTGTATTCGACAAGTTTCATTTTCCATTCGCAATATCAAAAGGAAATGGGTGGATGTTGATATCTCTGTAAGGAAATGGGTGGATGTTGATATCTCTGTACGGAAGTGGGTGGATAGCGGTATCATATTCTGCTAACGAGAATGACAAACCATTCGCAGTATGTCACAGAACCTGCTAACACACATAACTCATGGTTAAAGTGTAAAACCGTATACATTTGTAACCGTAAGTTAATGACCGCTAATAACAGTATATATATATATCACACACACACATATGTCAGAGTATATATATATATATTACATATAGATCTTGACCTTGACCTTGACCTTGACCGTGACCTTGACCTTGACCTTGGCCGTGACCTTGACCTTGGCCGTGACCTTGACCTTGACCTTGACCGTAACCTTGACCTTGACCTTGACGTGACCTTGACCTTGGCCGTGACCTTGGCCGTGACCTTGACCTTGACCTTGACCGTGACCTTGACCTTGACCTTAACCTTGGCCGTGACCTTGACCTTAACCTTGGCCGTGACCTTGACCTTGACCTTGACCTTGAACCTGACCTCGACCTTGACCGTGACCTTGACCTTGGCCTTGACCTTGACCTTGCCCGTGACCTTGACCTTGACCTTGGCCGTGACCTTGACCTTGACCTTGGCCGTGACCTTGACCTTGACCTTGACCTTGAAACTTCAAACCCGGATATCTCGGTAACCGGAAGTGCTAGACCGGAAATGACACCATATTCGGATTCTACGCTTCGAGATCTATCGATTGGACAACTTGACCTTGAAATGACCTTCAAACTTAAAATCGCTATATCTCGACTCCTAATTGAGCTAGGAGGATGATTGATAGCTTGTTGGACTCGGAGTGAAGGCCTCTTTCCGGTGAACCAGGTTTCATTGTTCTAGGACCGGTCGTTTCCTACTTTCTTTATTTTCAATCGTAGACCCCCCTTCCGACCACTTTACTGAAAGGTCTCGACGTGCAGATTACGAATTTGTCATCACTTCCGGTCTAGCTCAATTAGGAGCCGAGCTATTTTCTTATCTACGTCCTTCTTCCTTTGCCGATAGATAAACATTTCAGACGTTCCTTCGTTAAGAATTTATCTACATCCTGTGTCCTGTGTTTACAGATAAACACGAAAACCATTACATAGCGATATCAACGAGGAAAACATGTGGTGAAGACTGTTAATCATTTCCGGGATAATCACATAGGGTCAGTAGAACCGTTAGGATCGGAGATAACTGTTGCGTCATGCTTGCGTATATAAAGAACGGCGTTCTCTCCACAAGACAGTTTGAAATAATCATTGTACGATCATGGACGTACAGTTATCCGCTGACGATCTGTTAGTGCTCTATCGTGACGGATATTACACAACATCTGCACAATTACGGGAAGTGTTGGCGAACATTGCGCAGAAAATCATCGGGAGAAAATATCTCATTGGTCGAGGAGTATGACCACTTACTACGGACAGTGACAACATCCGCACCCGATCTTTCAGGAGGAGGATGGACAGGTATTCCTGAAGAGTCCCCAGGCCCCCCATCGACACCTGATCCTGTATCCCGAGTCACCAAGGAGACGCAGGCATCCGACACAGGAACTTCTACAAACGCTGCATCCAGATCACACCCGGAGCCTTTGCCAGGACCGTCATGGAGACCGGACCCCCCAGCAGAAGGAGGATGGACAGGTATTCCCGAAGAGTCCCCAGCCCCCCCGTCGACACCTGATCCTGTATCCCGAGTCACCAATGAGACGCAGGCATCCGACACAGGAACTAACGCTGCATCCAGATCACACCCGGAGCCTTTGCCAGGACCGTCATGGAGACCGGACCCCCCAGCAGAACAGCCATCAAATGGGAAAGGTAAGAAAAGGAAACGTGCTTCAGTGTCTCGTGAACAGATAGGGAATATAACATTACATAACATTCAAGAACGTGAATATCCTAAATTCCGTTCCAAGGGACGGCGTGTTGAATTCAGTTTCTCACAGCCACCAGAAAATGTCGATCCTCACACTTGGATTCGCGAAGGTGTTGAAAATCTTCTCATCTACGTTAAAAAAGATACCAAGGATGAAGACAAAATAGGTTTAACTTTGTCTAACATATCTGACCCAACTGTGAAAGATATTTACATCGGGTGGCATAGATGTGATCAGTTGCATAGTGATATGGTGTGGAACATTATGTACAAAATACTACAAAGTGCGAAAACCTTCACTGCTACAGATCGTTTAATTTTACGAGCAGACCATGTCAATATACCTGTTGGAGGTGGTGGGGGTAATCGAACATATTGTTTACCTAATTATATGTTAAGCACTCGAAAAAGAAGTATCGTCGGTGTGCCAAATAGAAAAAAACCACTCTGTTTAGCTGAAGCGCTGGTCATAGGGAAAGCCTATGCTGATAACGATCCTTCCTATACTCAATACAGAAAAAACAGAAATCTTCTCAAACCTGTTTTCGAAATTATGCGAAAAGCAGATGTAGATCTGACAGACAATACGTGTGTCGGAAGTGGAATTCCCGAACTGAGAAAATTTCAGCAAGTTCTCCCAGAATATAAAATTATTGTATACAACAATCTTCGTGACGTTAAAGATGTTTTGTTTGAAGGACAGGTTGAAAACGCTTCCAAATTTATATATCTTCTCTACGATAACCTGAGACAGCATTATGATGTGATAGTGAACCGTGTTGGAGCATTTGCGGCAAAACAAGAATGTCGCGGGTGTAACGAACTCATATTTCAGAAAGCTCATAACCATCTGTGTAAACAGTTATGTTCTATGTGCCGTTCAACTCCACCGTGTGTGCCTGAACAGGGTGTTCGTAGAATATGTCAAACATGTAACAGAATTTTCAAAAATGAGAACTGCTTCACAAATCATGTTTCTACACCGTTCCGAAACGGTACTGTCTGCAGCGAAATCCAACAGTGTCCCCAATGTTTCAGAATTATTCTCACGAACAATAGATATGAGAAAGTACATAGATGCAACATGAAATATTGTACGGTATGTAATTGTGTGAAACCTGTAAATCATTTCTGTTACATGTCTATACCGAAACCTAAACAGAACTCAAAATTTCTATTTGTGTTTTACGACTTTGAATGCTACACTGACATTCCTTATTTTGAGAAAGAAAAAACTTTTCTTCACGTTCCGAATCTTATTGTGGTGCAGACGGCCTGTCACGCATGTTACAAAAAAGAGGATTTAACGGTTCCGTGTTCTGTTTGTGGAATAAGAGAGTTTATATTCTGGGATGACCCTGTAGACACATTCCTGTCCTATTTGGAATTGCAGCATAAGTTTTCCGACATAACCATCTGTGCACATAATGCACGAGGTTACGATTGTACATTTTTATTACGGAGAATGTTGGAGAGAGAAATGAAACCTCGTGTCATCTTAGATGGTACCAAAATCATCAGCATGACATACCAAAATCTTCATTTTGTGGACAGTCTCAACTACGTTCAGACAAATCTTGCAGGCTTTTCGAAACTTTTCGGTTTGCCTGTTCAGAAAGGATATTATCCGCATTTGTGGAACACCTACAAGAACAGAAATTACATTGGACCGATGCCTCCTCCTTCTGCATACGGTTATGAATACATGAAAACAGTTGAAGATCAACACCGTTTCATGTCTTGGTATGACGTCGAATGCATGCGAAACATACCTTTCAACAACAGAAACCAACTTCTCCAATACTGCATCAAGGATGTTACCCTGTTGAGACAAGGATGTCTGAAGCTGAGACAGAATTTCCTAGACATATGCAAAATAGACATTTTCAAGGATTGCCTCACAATAGCATCTGCCTGTTCACTAATTTACAGACAGAAATTTATGCCTGCTAACACTATAGGAATAATTCCTAAAGGAGGTTACCATCATGCAGATCAGATGTCGAAGTTTGCATTGAAATGGCTAACCTACGTTGAAGAACAGAATGATGTAATACTTCTTCACGGCGGACGTACTCGTGAAAAATATGTCATAGGAGGACGTTACAGAGTGGACGGTTATCACGAGGAGACGAGGACAGTGTATGAGGCCCTGGGCTGTTACTGGCATGGTTGTCAACGTTGCATATCCGTTAACAGGGATATGTATCCGAAAGATGACGATGAAACCGATCAGGATAGTAACAGTCAGAAACACAGTGACATGTTGAACACAGCAGCCTTCAGATACGAGACAACATGTCGTAAACTTGCGGCTTTACGTTCTGAAGGATACCATGTCGTCACTATGTGGGAATGCGATTTCAACAAAATATTGAAAGCAGATCCTGAACTGAATAGATATCTATCGACACATCCTATTGTCTGCTGCATTCCTTTAAATCCACGAGACGCCTTATATGGAGGAAGAGTTGAAACAGTCAGGACTTATTACAAGATCAAGGAAAACGAGAAATTGCAGTACAACGATTTTACAAGTTTGTACCCTTATGTGAACAAATACTGTGCCTATCCTGTCGGACATCCTACAATATTTCTAGGAAATTCTATTCCTCCGGTAAATGAGGTTTTGAACATGGAGGGACTCATCAAATGTACTATTCTGCCACCGAAATCCCTTTTACATCCTGTTTTACCTACAAAAATGCACGGAAAACTGATGTTTGTATTGTGCAAGGAATGTGCTTTTAGATTAAAATGTGAAGGTACATGCAGCCATTCCGATGATCATCGTATACTTTCAGGAACTTGGGTCATAGCCGAGGTGCGTAAAGCTTGCAGTTTAGGCTACAAAGTGCTGTCAGTGTCGGAAGTGTGGAAGTATGAAACATCGATGTACGACCCTGTCACAAAGACTGGAGGACTTTTTTCTGGTTATGTCAACACCTTCTTGAAAATAAAACAGGAAGCGAGCGGGTGGCCTTCATGGTGTCAGAACGACGAGGATAAGCAGAAATACATACAGGAATATTTCGATAAGGAGGGTATTCTGTTGGAAGAAAACAGTATCGAAGTCAATCCCGGGAAACGTACTCTGGCTAAACTCTGCCTTAATTCTTTATGGGGCAAGTTCTGCCAACGGGACAATCTTTCCCAGACAACCATCATCAAGGAATCGAAGGATTTCCTCGATAAAATGACTGACCCAAATATCATAATCGGAGGAGTCGTATTCATCAATCAGGACACCGTTTTAGTGAACTGGAAATATGTTGAAGAGGCAGTCAGTCAGAACAGGAAAGTAAACGTTCCTATCGCTGCCTTCACAACATGTCATGCTCGTCTGAAACTTTATGAACTTCTAGAAAAATTGGGTGACAGGGTATGTTATTGTGATACAGATTCAGTAATTTACATAGATAGTCCTGAAATGGAATACCATCCCCAGACAGGTGACGCACTAGGAGAACTCACCGATGAATTGGCAGATTTCGGCACCGATGCGGTTTGTGAACAGTTTGTTTCAACGGGACCGAAAAGTTACAGCATGAAAATAACAAAACCGTTCTCCGAAGCACAGTATATCTGTAAAGTGAAAGGGATTACATTGAATACCTCCACATCAGAATTGATTAATTTCGATACCATGTGCGACATGATAAACAATGAGAAACCTGAAGTTATGGTCGAAAATATTTTCCGAATCAGAAGAACAAAACAGTTCCAAGTCATCAGTACAAATGAAAAAAAGTTGTTTCAGCCAGTATTGTTGAAACGACAATTCGACCATGAACATTTATCGTTTCCTTTCGGATACTGTGCAGACTAAAATATGTTTGTAACGGTCCAGAGTTCGAACCCTTCGGGGCTGATATAAAACGTGTTCGCAGACTGCCAGACCTTCATTTTTCTTCAGAATCTGTAAGACGTTTCTTCAGCATGATTCCTAAACTTTCTCATCCTTTCACCATGATGGTTTGCGGAGCATCAGGAAGCGGAAAAACTACTTTTGTGACAAATATGGTCGATTCCATCGTTCATCTTGTAGAAGGATCCGTCAAGAAAATCATATGGTGTTACGATCAGGAGAACAGTATTCCACAAAGTCTTCGAGATGTGCAATATCATAAAGGTATCGTCGATTGGCAGTCGTGGAACGGAAAAACTCCTACACTCATAATCCTGGATGATCTTATGATGGTTGCACAAGGGGAAAAAGTCGCCGACCTTTTCACAAAAGGTAGCCATCACAAAAACATTTCGGTGGTGTTCATAACACAGAATCTTTTTCACCAAGGAAAAAATTGCAGAGATATTTCGTTGAACGTGAAGCACTTTGTTATTTTTAAAAATCCTCGAGATATGAACCAATTCACTGTTTTTGCAAGACAACTTCATCCTCACCGCATGAAGGAACTCGAAAAAGTATATATAGATGCTACCGCGCAACCTTACAGTTATTTGTATATCGATCTCTCACAGTCAACACCGGATCCTTTACGTTATCAGACAGACGTTTTCAACCAGAATTACTCAACTGTATATCTTCCTCAGGATTGTTTAAAACATCGAGATGAGGAAAACGAGGAAGACACGTACCAACTCACGTTCTAACAGGAATGGACATTCCACTTCTTTCAAGAAACATTCACCTTTCTTGCACGTGTTGAAAAATTCACCGCCCAAAATCCGTAAATCATTATTGAAAAGTGCTCCGAAAAAAACGATACGTTTCATCAGCGAATGCTGCCTGAACGTTTTAAAAGGAAACGTGAAAATTAAACCGTCCGCAAAACGTCGTCTGACACCTTACAAATCGGTCATACGCAATCTAGTGAAACCGAAAGTGAACATCGAGAAACGTAGAAAGCTTCTTGTTCAGAAAGGAGGATTTCTACCTTTACTTCTAGGCTCCTTGTTATCGGGTCTTCTCGGTACTCTCATTCCTCATTGAGAAATGACATCTTCTTACAAAAAGATGATCGTCCTTTCACCGGAACAGTTAGCACGTATTCGTGGTTCCGAATTGTCTGTGACTCAAAAATTATCCGTTCTAGATAAGAAGATGAATGATATTCTAAAAATGAAAAATATATCAGACGATCAAAAATGGCGTCTTTACAGAAAGGAACTGGACGAGTATTTATGGCTGAGTCGAAAATCCAAAGAACCATTACAGATTCCTATTGTTCAAGATAACGACGGTTCTTCTACTATTTCACCAGAATCGACGTATTTTCCTCAGAACCTGGCAGAGACATTACCCCGTAATACACGTCATCAGTTACAGAATATCATCGATGAGTACCAATCCACGGCACAACATTTGATAAACGAACGTCAGGAAAAAACACTTCCGGATCCGAAAACGTTGAACTTCTCATCGTCGCCAACGGAAAGCTCTGGACCGTCTCATCGACAGAAGAAGAAGAAGAAGAAAGTGACAGTCCGTGTTTCCAGGAAAACTACACCTTTTCTGAGAACACCTGACGCTTACAAATTGGTTCCTCTGAGAAAAAGTCGTAGACAGAGAGATCGGTCATGGGAGTCTCTAAGTTGAAACACAATAAAATTCTCACCAAAATATATTACGATCCCCGACACCATGCTTCATTCTCATCTGTAGATCGTCTGTGGAAAGCGGTACGGGATAAAAATATATCCCGCGATACGGTGAAAAAATGGCTGATGCATCAGGAAACCTACACTCTCCACAAATCTGCGAGAAAAAGGTTTCCTCGAAATCATTACAATGTATGGAACATAGACATGCTTTGGGAAGCTGATCTCAACGACATGACATCGATACAAAAACATAACGACGGATACAAATATCTTCTGACAGTGATCGACGTATTTTCAAAATATGCCTTTGCATTACCGCTAAGAAATAAAACAAGCAATTCGGTAACCGAAGCTTTCAAAACTATTTTCGAAGAAAACAGACGGAAACCTATTACACTACAGACCGACCAAGGAACGGAATTTACAAATTCTACATTCCAGAAATTTTTAAAAAATGAACATGTACAATTCTCGACAGCAACAAATTATCCTGTGAAAGCAAGTGTAGTGGAACGTTTCAACAGAACATTAAAAGAACGGATGTGGAAATATTTCACCTCAAAACAGACAAGACGCTATGTAGATATTTTACCGCAACTTCTCGAAGGTTACAATACAGCAATCCACAGTTCCATAGGAATGGCCCCTCGAGATGTCAACGAAACAAACGTTTACATTGTGTGGAAACGTCTTAACAAACCTGACAAACATGTTTCCCAACCGTCTTCAGATCTTAATGTAGGTGATATTGTACGAATTTCTGTCGTCAAAGGACATTTTGAGAAAGGATACGAACAAACGTGGTCACGAGAACTTTTCAAAATCCATTCCCTTGTTCAGCGAACACCTGTACCTGTATACATATTAGATGACTTAAATGAAGAACCAGTAAAAGGTACATTTTACAAACATGAACTGCAGAAAGTTTATTCGGATCCTGACGAAGAGTATAAAATTGATAAGATTTTGAACACAAGGGGAAAAGGAAAAAATTTGGAATACCTGGTTCGTTGGCTCGGATATCCGCCTAGTTTCGATTCATGGATCAAGGCATCTTCCGTAAAACAGTTATCGGGAAAATAATTTCCAAAACATATTTATATCAAAATATGACGTTACTGCGATCCAGTGAGTCCTCTGTGTTCGGCGAGAATGGACGATAATTTCTACGTTTACCTCCTATCATCTGCATCGGAGGAATATTTTCCAGACAACACACTCACCCATTTCACCGTAAAACTTGCTAAACGGATCGATCTGTCTCCAGAATTGTGGGAAGTCGGATTGGCAGAACTAAATTATTCAACTCTATACGACAATGTTTTGGAAACTGATTCTGGAATGTTAACTCTTCCTGTTCGGACATATGCAAGTGCTGAGGACCTGATCTCTACCATCATCGAATCTCTCCCCGACGACCTGGAAATAAGGAGATCCGTTCTCGAGAAATTCTGGCATTTTTTGACGGAACCGCAATGGGGAACATTTGGATCTACTGTTTGTGCGGATAACACACTCTATATTAACGAACAACCATTTTATTTTCCTGCAACAACATATACGATAGAGGATCTGATTTATTTCCTGAAAACAGACCCTGCTAATGTAGCTGTTCCTACTCATCTCAGGTTTTTCTTCAAACAGGCCGTGTACAAACATCTATCCGTGATAGGGGTTCCGAAGCCTGAACCTGACGATGCTCCAACAAATACCGTTACACCCATAAACGAAACTGATGACTATGCTAAATTTCGATATGACATATTGAAATCTATTTATTCTACGCACGCACAGTCCAATAGCGTTGTGGATAAAAACCCATATATATTTATTTACTCCGATCTGGTGAAACAACAATTGGTCGGGGGAGAAATGGTACGTCTCTTGCGTCTTACCCGAAAACAGTGTTCGGACACAAATACGTCTTGCACAGTACCCGTAGCCCATCAATCATTCGACCCGATTCATTACGTTCCTCTGGATAAAGCCTCTTTCGAAACAATAGAAATTGCGTTGTACGATAGAAAAGGAAATTTCTTACCTTTGAGAACTGGCTCCGTACCCACAATCGCTGTTTTACATTTTCGTAGAAAAGCAAAGTCCTTTTAAAAAACAGTAGACAGCTATTTGTCTCAGTCTTTGTCGAAAAGCGAATGAATCATCATGAATTCGCAGACCGAATATTACAGTAACCAAATCCGTGGAGGAATTGGTCCCATCTACCGTTCAACTAGAAATCAAAAAGGGAGAGGATTGGGGTCACTTTTCGCAGGACTGTTTAGAATGGTGAAACCTCTACTCTGGAGCGGTGCAAAGGCGATCGGAAGAGAAGCTTTAAAAACAGGCGCTAACATTATCACCGACATTGCAACAAACCAACAAACTCCGAAAACTATTGTTCGTCAACGGGTACGTGAAGCAGGTCAAAATCTTCAAAGTAAAGCACAACGAAAAATCGACTCTCTGGTAGGTTCTGGTATAAGAACAAAACCTGCAACAAGAATTGCTCAGTTGATGTTAAAACGTTCAGCCACCCGTATTAGAACATCTACGATCCGTAAAAAACGAGCATCCAAAAAACGAAGGAAAACATCCGCAAAATCTAGGAGAACACGTAAAAGAAAAATCAAACAGAAGGTCTCAGGGAAAGATATTTTTGGATAATGATGGAGGATAACATGTGCATGATCTCGCAGTTCGACCTCTTCCGGAAAAAACCTATTCAGCAAAATGTGGAAAAAACGTACACAGCCACCTACAAGCCTATCGCTTCCATCGATAATCAGAATATAATTCAGTTTGTCATACCGGGGGCAGGAACTGATTTTCTCGATCTTTCATCTGCCTATCTCCGTCTGCAAACGCAAATGGTTAAACAGGATGGAAGTCCCATGAGTGCTTCCGAAACCGAAAATGCCCTCACAAAAAACTGCGGGGTCGTGAATTATCTTCTCCATTCACTCTTTTCCCAATGTACAGTGACTCTCAACGGCATTGCTGTAACAACCGCCGATAACAATTACGCATATAAAGCGATCTTCGAAGCAGCTATCAATTACGGAAGCGATGCCGCAAACACGCATCTCACGAATGCCCTATGGTATTTGGACACACCTGAACATCAAGATGAAATCACTGCCGACAACACAGGTTTCACCACAAGGAAAAAATTTTTCCAGTATGTTCCGACGACAGGCAATCCTACGGAAGTGACAGCCGTGGTCGACCTTATGGGAAAACTTCACATAGATTTCTTCCACCAGTCTAAATACCTGATCAACGGTGTTGAAGTACGCATAGATCTAGCTAGATCACGTGACGCTTTTTACATCTGGGGAGACCAGACATCACCTACAGTCAGAATAAAAATTTTAAAGGCTGTTCTCGAAATAAATCACATCATTCCTACTCCCACCACCAGTTTGGCCATAGACAGAGCACTCACTTACGCTCCTGCTCATTATCCGTTCACCAGAAGCGTGATCAAAGCTTATTCTTACGTCGCCGGAACGCAGCAGATTTCGATCGATAATGCTTTTCAAGGTCCTTTTCCGAATGTTGTTCTTTTTGCTATGGTATCCACCGCCAGCTTTCTCGGAGACAGTAAGAAAAATCCGTTCGACTTTAGAAGTTTTAACCTATCTTCTTTCCATCTTGTGAAAAATGGAGAACTCGTACCTTCCGAACCTTTACGGATCACCACAGGAGGAAACAGCGGATTGATAACCCGTGCCTATCAAACTCTATTTTCCGGTACAGGCATTCACCACGCCAATTACGGACACCAGATCACACGGAAAATGTTCGAGAACGGATTCTTTTTTCTGATTTACGACATAACGCCTGACTCTTCAGGAAACGACACGCACACCAGTCTCCAGGAACAAGGCATCATCGGAGCCGAGATGCAATTTTCTCCCCCGCTGTCGGAAAATATAACATGCCTTTTGTATGCTGAATTTGAATCTGCAGTGGATATACCTAAAGATAGAAGTGTCATCCTCCATCAGTGAGACAGAATTTTCCATAAATATGTCTGCCTGTGTTTCTGACTCACAGTGTTATCGAAACAGCTCTTATGTAAACATTATACTGCTTGTGATGGAAAAACCCACCAAAGTGATAACCCGTACTATTAAGCATAGTAGTGTTTCTTCGAAAGTGACAACTTCGAAACCTGTGAAGATACAATCGTTTCCCGAACTACTTGACAACAGCCCTGGAAGCATAGAAATGACCAAAGACAGACGCATTATTATACATTATTGAAAACATAAGCAGCATGAACACGTCGCAGATCAGACAGATTCTATCTCGTAACTGTTCCACCAGAAACATTGTTTACGGTGTTTACCCGAGAGATCTTTTACCTCGGACGTTTCCTACCCCGGCCTTGATCATCGCAAACACTGACAAGTCCGACTCCCGGGGTACACACTGGGTGGCCTTCTATTTCGACAAAAACAATGTGGCCGAGTATTTCGATTCATACGGATTTCATCCTTTCTATCAAGAATTCGTAAATTTCCTGAACAGTCATTCCTCGGTATGGACTTACAACAACATTCCCTTACAGGGGATATTGGCCACAACATGCGGTCATTACTGTTGCGTGTATGCTTATTACAAAGCACGTCACGTTACAACCAAGGATTTCATCCACACATTTCCACCAGGTATCAGTAAAGATGGATATATCCTGCACCGTTTTCGTCAGATCTTCAAATGTTTACCACATTCCAAGTGTTCCAGAGGGGAACAAACGTGTTGTTCTATCCACACCATGCAGGCTCGCGTCATGAAGAAATCTATTTAAAATGTGTGCTGCCGTATCTTTCTCTCAGTGCCATCGAGACAGTTCTAGTGAACACACCATGGAACCTACTGCGGCTTCTATAATGGAGAAACACGACAAACTTGTGACACGCATGACCCATAAGGATGATGTTTCCAAACGTAAACCTCGCAAACGTGTGCAACCTATTAAATTAGAAACCGTTACTATCAAGAACGAGACGGCTGACGAGGGAATGGATGTGACTACGGACTGTGATTTCATAAAGAGACGTAGGGAAATTGGTTTTTCCACAGACAAAATCGAGTGTCCTAAACTACATGACGTAGATGCATGTTTAGATCTCTATCTTGCAAACACATATTTTCTGAACAAGGAAAAAAACAAGTACGTAGCCATAGGATTCGAAAAGGAATCCCCTTTCAATTTGGTGTGGGAGTTTTCGCAACAGGGGAGATCACCCGTACGCATCGATTCTAAACAGATTAGAGAACTGTGTGCTTTAAAATCTGACTTACTGAATTACGTCGACACTGGTCGACGATTCAATTATTTGGTTACTGGAAATATCACCGTTAGTGGTGTAAATTTTTTTGGGAAACGTTGCATCTCGATGTATCAACATCATTCACCGGATGCTTTCATTTTCACAGCCTCTGAACTACATTTATTTATGTGTAATCTTTTTAGACCTCTGCAAAAATTAATGAACGAACGTTATCATAAATTACAACCCGAAATGGAGGCTTTTGTATATTGTATAAAAAAGAATATGGTTTCAGAAAAAAAAGAAGTACCCGATGTATTGAACTATTTTTATGTACTTTGGTACAACGAACTGATGATTGAAATATATCTTGAGAACAATCTTGGACACACATTGATATTGTAAATAAGTTATCTTATGTATCTGATGCTGCAAAGTATCCATTGTAAATCTATTCCATATTGTATTCCATTGTTATTTTTATGTATTGTAAATCAGTCTTTGTTATTTTATGTATTGTAAATCAGTCTTTTTTTATTTTATGTATTGTAATATAACCCTAGTAGGGGCAATTAGAGAGTTCACAAACCTCATTTGGGGCTCGAATCATCATGTGGGGCTCAGTGTTGCCAACTCACCCCACGAAAATTTCACCAACTGATATTTTGAAGCTTTTTATGATGTATTTGAGGGCAGAGTTGGCAACACTGTGGGCCCTTACTGTAGCTTTTTATGTCTGGCAACACTGCCGTAGACAGTTGGTAACACTGTGGGCCCACTGTAGTTTTTTATGAGGGGTCCTGCCCTGTTTACATCTGGCAACACTGCCGTATGACAGTTGGCAACACTGTGGGCCCACTGTAGCCTTTTATGAGGGGTCTATTGCCCTGTTTATATCTGGCAACACTACCGTAGATTTTCTGACAGTGTTGCCAACCTACTGGGTTCACTGTAAACTTTCATAAAAGGACCTGAGGGGCCCATGTACTTTTTATGTCTGGCAACACTGTTGGGGGCACAGAGTTGGCGACACTGTGGGCCCTTACTGTAGCTTTTTATGAGGGGGGTCTATTGCCCTCTGTTTACATTTGCCTACCCACTCTACAAAAATTCCACTATATGATCTTTCACAGGCTAAGCTAACCTACAAATAGGAATTGGCAGCACTGACTTATAAACCCACTGGGTTCTCTTGGCATGTTTTTTCATGATGTGTTGCTAGGCTATTGAGCATCTTGGCGTATACAATGTATATATTTTGAGAGGGGGGTTATGGTTTTTTATGCTGTACGAATACTGGAAGCTTGACAGTGACAACCAACAGAGTAGGTAAACCTACATCCAGGAACTGGCAACACTAGTTTCTGACAGTGAATTTGAAATAAAATATTAAACAAAATACATGAATAAGTACTGTGAGTACAAATAGTACCAGTGTTATGCCCCCAACTCCAACTGGGCAACTGGGGGGAAATAATTGTACAACAATTTGTACCTAATTGTACAATACTTGTACCTAATTGTACAACTTAGGCCGTGTCCGGATTGGCAAGCGCTCCGTACTGTTCTCTCCTGTTGTTCTCGAGTGCCGTCGAAGTCACGTGCAAGTCGTCCCAATCTACATGCCCCCTTGTAGTATGGTTGTTATTTTTCCCGCCAGGTGTCAGCCCGAACTTCACCCACAGTGCTCTGGGGCGCAGGCGCACCGCACGGAAGCAGAAGGTAGACGCCAAACAAACGTCACAATGATTTTCACCTATTTACTAGTTATATTAAAAATGTAACGTGCTACTTCATCATTTACAATTTTTCTACATTCAGTATTATCGATAAACTGTTAAAGTATCATTGAGTTTTACATCGTCTAATCAGTAAATGTTGTCTGTACAAAGTGAAAGTAAGAATATGGCTGCCAAGCGCAGGGTCACGGCGAGTTCAAGCGTGCATCTGTCGCGCCTCTCTGCTCTCCCCTCCAACTCCACGTTTGCCGCGAATTCGGACAACAATGAAAGCACGTGTTTTTACGTTCTCGTAATACTAACCTTGCTCCACTGATTTTAAATTGCTTCCATCCGCTTTTTTTTTTCCTGTGTTATTTCCGTATGCACGCAACATTCGCTTTCAATTCAACCTGTGAGCTGTATAATGAAACACAGGAGTGTTAGTATAGCAGGCTTCGAGTTTACAATTTATTAAATTAAACAATAATTTATGTAAGAATATACTTGTACTTACCGAACACAAAATAATAAAAGCACATGTGAATGTTTGCGTGTGTTCATGTTATATGACGACTGAGTAAAAAAATAATGTTGACTCCCCGAAAGATAAAGTTCCTAGTTCGACATCAGATGGATGCAAATTTTATGTTTTGCTCTCCAAAATCTTAATTTTATGTTTGTGCTATTTGTCATACAGCAGAGGAGAAGAGGGGAGAGCCATCTATTAGCAAACAATAGAAATAAAAAGTAGGTCAAACTTTTTCAACACCCAAACATTTTAAACGTCCTCGCGTAGTAATACGATCTAGCTGAAGACGTTTAAAAGAGTACTCTTAGTCGACGAAGCTAATTGCTAGGGCCCTTATATTACTAAAATATTCTTTAATTTGCATATTTCTCATACCGCCATATGTTGTTCTAGTTGACTTCTTCCAAAAAAATGCTAATTAGCGAGAGTTAATTAAGCAAAGCAAGTAAAAGAAGCAAAATAGAACAACATATGCCGGCGTGAGAATATGTAAAAAATCGATTCAGAGGTGGATCGATTTAAAATTGGGGGGATATTTTGCATTTTTCCCCCCTATAATGTACAAAACATTTACCGTACATAATTCTTTCTATTTACAACAGTATAAAATAAGAGGAATGTGTGACAATATCCATATTAACCCATTCGCATACCTTAAATGACAATTTTTTTGCCATGAAATACTATTTAAATTTGGCTATCTCCCGCACAGCTAGACAAGATGTCAAATATTGTGAAAACTATTCAAGCAATTTTATATATTGAAGTGGAAGTACAGTAATAAGTTTGCACATATGCAGTTTACTTGAAAGATAATTAGAAACTCACCTAATAAATTTGATCACACACACTTTTGCATTCTATTTTTATTCCTCAACCTATATTTTCCCTGCCACAGTCACTTTTTTCTCACTTTCACTATATTTTTTAGTTTCACTAACACAATCACAATCACAGAATCTTCTACAACATTCTTATACAACATATTTGCAAGACGTAACAAATGAAGGTTTGTTTACATGAGAAATTACTAAACAAAACACGCTTGAAATGGTATGAAAAACTTAGCAGCTCAAACATACACGTCATAGATTTGAAAGCTCATACAACCTCTCCCATCTATTGAATGAAAAAGAAACTACGTGATGAAAATCGGGAACCCGTCAATTCGACGACTAGGTATTAAAGGGCCTGAGGGGTTCATGTATTTTTTTTATGTCTGGCAACACTGTTGGGGGCCTAGTGTTGGCGACCTGTGGGCTTTTACTGTAGCTTTTTATGAGGGGGGCCTATTGTCCCCTTTTTATATTTGGCAACTCTATTGGATGTTCCTTCTTTGAGGCTTGGGTTTTGCCAACCCATCCGAAGAAAATTCCACTATATGATTTTTCACTGGCTAAGCTAACCTACAAATAGGAATTGGCAACACTGACAAAACTCAAATTATCATTTGAGGCTCGAATCATCATTTGAGGCTCGAATTATTATTTGAGGCTCGAAATCATCATTTGATGCTCGTCGGTGTTGCCAACCCACTCTACAAAAATTCCACTATATGATTTTTCACAGGCGAGGCTAACCTACAAGTTACAAGTTGATGGCGTAATCTTCTATAAGATGATAAGTATGCAATAAGATGAAGAAGACGCTAACTGGCAATAGCGGTGTCAATGTTTCCAGCTCTCTACCCCCTTCTCACCGGGCCTCCTCCCCTATGGCGCAGTGGTAGCCTTGTATTCAAGGGTTCGATACTCGCACAAGTGGTTTTTGAAACTGTAGGTCCAGCCCCGATTAGTCTTACTTACAGGGGGCTCTTGTAACGCCACGGGGGCGAAAAAACATGCATACTTCTGTTTTTTCCACATGTATGTATGTATGTAATGCGATTTGTGTGGGGGTCAAAATTTTGAACTTACGGCTTAATTAATCTGCATGAATGCTTAATGTTTGATTTTTTTTATTTCTAGTTCGACATGAGATACACACAATTTTTATTTTTTGAAGTACAGTTAATATTACCTAGTTCGGGTTAAGCTGTAACATACAACTAGCGATCGACACGACCACCTGACACACAGACAGAGAGAGTGTGAGCAAATTCAAAGTGTGATCTATCGTGAACTAAACTAACCTCACTCACCCACCCACATATAGTTTTACAGGTAACTCAAAAAGCAGAAAGTAGTACATAGCATGACAGGTCGATCTATCGTAAACTAAACTAACCTCACTCGCCCACTCACATATAGCCTTACAGGTGACTCAAAAGCAGAAAGGCAGCTATATCACTTGTAAGGGCCAACACACAAGATCTATTGCAAACTAAATTAATCTACGACATAAGCCATGGACACATCTTCCAGATAGGGTATAAGCAACTCACCTCTTGCAATTGTATAACGGGGAAAATTAACCTACAGCTGGCAACATTGTTTGAGTTGCTTTCGACGAGCCAAACTTATATTTTGCAAATAGGCTAAAGCTAATCTTCTACAGCTAGAAGCTTGAAACATATACTCTTGCAGATTATGCCAACTTACCTCATGTAAAAATATTACCTAGTACGGTTAAGCTGTGATATACAACTAATGATCGACATGACCACCTGACACACATACGGAGAGAGTGAGACAGCTTATATGAAATATATTCCTACACATTTACTGGGTTTAAAAGGTAACTTGCAACAACTATTTCACTCACTCCCTATCAAAATCTCCTAACCACATGTTTTTGATACTTGCTGCCAGAATATGGTGGTTTTAGACTGTAAATTCAACCCGATTATTCTATTTGTGCATGATGCCTGCATTTGGAATATTTTATTCTTGGCATACGGTATTTTGCGTGCTCTAGTAATCTTGCGCTCGATTCACGGAAGCTATGACGTGTATTTCCTGTTTCGCGAACATGCGAGAATCTTTCACAATAGATAATATATTGCAAGAGCGAGTTGTTTGTGTATATAAATCTAGTTTTGGAAATGGACATGAATATAATGTCAAAAATTATTGCATAACTTAAAAACATTGATATTTATTACACTAGCAAAGGTAAATGTGGAATGCCCTGGCCCCTCAGCTGTTAGGTTAAACACCATAAAATTTTTATTACTGATAGCAAGCATTCTCATATCGACAAAACAGATCTAGTAATGAGCTGTCTTGCAAGTCTCCCGAGTGAAGGAATATGATGCCACTATAAACTGTAAACAAGATATGCAGCCTCTTGCATGAGATGTACGAGGCTTATGAACCTCGACCTATAGAGTTGTACAATGGATGTTTTTTTTTTTAAGCATAGCGGTGTGTTTTCGCTTATTTCAATGTCATTGAGCGGGCATGTAAAAAAGGGGAGAGAAAAAAAAGAGGAGGAGGGGTTATAACGGATAATTCATATTTCGATTTCAATACTTTTGCTAGTCATGATTCACCTGCTATCTAGAAGGACACTGGACGATGGCTAAAAGCGAGTGAAGGAGAGAAATGTTATTGTTTTTTTTTATTTTTTTTGATTGTGTGTGATGAAATAGTTTTAGATAATAATAGTAGGCTAATAGAATTGTAGAAAACGGCTGTATCGTGATGCGAGGCTGAAAGCAATTTCGAAAGCAGTCTCGGGCATCTTCGCGTTCAGCCAACAAGGAAAATGCACATGGAGGGCGCAACGGTATTGTTCATGGATGGTTTTTCTGAATAAACATACATATCAGTTTTTGCAGTCTCCAGATGGGACCGGAGCTTTTGTTTTGGTTGGACAAGGGGGTTCAGATAAATGCATGGACATCAAAATAAAAGAACAAAAATTTACTCCACTGCTCACATGTATTGAGTCTTCCAATAACACACCTCGCGGGGCGTACCTACATGTATGCAAAATATAGTTAATGTCTTATTTCTCGAACCTGTGGTCTGTAGATTTGCTTTTGTTGGCAACAGAAACAGAAAAAATGGCACCATGTTATTGTATACTGATATGGGTGTACTGTAATCATAACAATTTTTCTAGTTAAAAATCTATGTCGAAAAGCAATGTTGGGTGACTTGTCTGTGTTGGGTCTTATTAACAACTTCACAGCTGTACCTGCACAACTCATCGACTACAAGGCAACAATGTTAGGAAATGTGTGCATGGCTCCGAGAATACAATTTAAAATCACTAATGTGGCATGAACCCCCTCCACTTGTGTGTATTTGAATATGCGAAAATTAGACACTTTGAATAATCGATGAGAACAATCACAAAAACAGGTTGCACCTGTATGACGTGTTCAAACTTCAGACGATTTTTGTTAATCTACAAAAGCCAAGTGCGAACGGAGATTACTACGAAAATTGGGAAAAAAAAGAAGCGAGGCTATTTTGGCTAATGGCAACGATGAGGATGAATAATGGTTGTTTTGATAAAATTGACGAAGTCAATATGCCTAGCCTAAAATAAAATTCAACAATTAATGTTAAACATTTGCCACTCTGAAATGGCGATGGCTATCATCATATCATCACTTGTTTCTAACCTGTCCATATTGGCCCTCTCTCTACCCCTCCATAAATTCGATTCGAAAGGCACAATTATTCCAGTTTTTGAATAAGACTTGCATATGCCCTCAGAAAAAAAAACAAGAGAAGAAATAAATAAATCAAGTCATGTATATTTTTCATCCCCGAACTTTCTTCCACAACACCGCACGAAGCCTCGAGTTTCGGATATTGTTGTTGTGCGACAGGATAGGATAGATGAACCGTATGTTTACCGAGGACCAGATGTAATCAAACATTTTTTTTTGAAAAGATAGTTGAAGAGGTTGAGACTATTGGCAGCCTCTTACGCGAATCGAAACCAAATGCTCCCATTATCCAGCGATGAACTTCAATCTCACAATAACATTGAAACGTGTCCGGTGTGCGATCAAAGGTTTCACCGACGAGAACCGGAAAGTAATTTTATCATAATCATTTCACCGGAAACTACATTGGTGGAATCTGTAACATAATGTATTCATGTATGTGTTTGACAATCATATATCACTCACTAGAACAATTTTCACATTGTTTTCACTACGTGAGATGATATTTTATTTATATTTACGATAAAATAGAGGTTTGGGTGTAATAACAGTTTTTATTAATTAATTTAGAGATGCATTTTTTATTTGTTGAGTTAATGATTAGGTTAATTTGTTATTTCTCGCGAAAAAAAAGAGGGAACCACAGCTGAAAGAAAATACACAACTTGTATTATTGAGGTCAAGAGTTTGTTTTAACATCATTTTTTTGCACACATAGGCTAATCACGACTCGGGATACGTTTAAAATGGAATCTGAAACATTGATTATGCGACCTGACTGGAACTCGAAATAGGACACACTGATTACAAGACGTCGATATATTACCACTTGGTAAGAAATTGTAGTGTTTCAATTCACACACACACACTCACAATTTAAAACAATTAAACTGATCGTAGGCCCAACTGGTGGCTGGCATACACAACTATCCATCCACCAGTTGTCTTCTGGGGCGTGTATCTCGATGAGTGTCAACAACCTCTATTGTGAAGTAAAATCTGTAGGGGTAACATCACTCTCCAATTACAATGTTGGCAAACTTTCCAACTTCATCGTGAACGACGACAAAGGTATCGGCTACCTGATAAAAATTATCAACACGCTGCCTCCGAGATTCTGGAACGTTGCCGAAGGAAAGGGACTCGTGAACGACATCATCAACAAGTTACCTTTCGAGATGCATTTACCTGGCTACCAATACTGTGGACCGGGTACCAAACTCGAGAAAAGATTGGAGAGAGGAGACAAGGGTGTGAATCTGTTGGACGCGGCATGCAAAGATCACGATATTGCTTACAACACGCACACGAATTTGGATGCACGTCATGAAGCAGACAAGAAATTGGAGCATGGCGCTTTCAGGAGGGTCATGAGCAGAGACGCTTCTTTGGGAGAAAAAGTTGCAGCATTGGGCACCACCATCGCCATGAACACGAAACAAAAAAATTTGGATGGGGAATCCTACCTAGAGTTATCTTTAACTGGCAACGAGGTGATCTTGGTCAGCACGACGAACCCTCAGCCGTTATAGAAGATATCTGAAACCAGCTTACACCAGTCGCTCATAGCTCCCCCAATTTTCTCACGATGGTGGGTTGCTACCGGCCCTATACGTAGGCCGAATAAATTCCGACCAGAGCCGGATTCGAACCTATGCCGTCTCGCATCGAACAATCTCAAGACGAGTGAACGCCGTAACTCGCTCAGCTACGGAGGAGGACTCTCTCTCTACTCTTTCTCTAATTTTCATCATCATTGTTAAAATTAATCCAAGAGAAAATATATATTTTGTGTTGACATGGGAAATATGCAATAAAAAAATGCATGATCAATAGTTAAGGTCAAAATCTGAATAAACAGTGAGGGTGATACACGCAAGCTTCCAGGCATGTGATTTGCACAGAATTAAATATAAAATGAGAGATGGAAGGTTTTTGTTACTATTAGAATTTAAGGACGGAAAATATGTACAGCGAATGAATACTACGTTTGACTAATCGTGAAGATGAGTATCACAGTACGTTTTTATCGTTCTTATATAAATGTTGAAACGTTTAAGAACGTATAAGAACGTTTACCGAAACGTTTCAACGTTGAAACGTTTCGGTAAACGTT